>NW_007259735.1:53405-101703 GCF_000164805.1 Carlito syrichta
CTGGCCTGCCGATCTCTGTGGACGCTGCCCTGCATGGCGGGGTGGGGGAACTCGCCCTGAGACTGTTGGCAGGAGTGACCATAAGGCCACAGGCTTCTGGGCTGCAGCCAGCGGTGGCTGCCATTCGCGCGATTCCTGCTCCAGATCCGGCTCACTGTGCATCTGTCTGCCTACAGGCAGAAACGTCTCTGTCCACCACTGGGTGTGCTCAGAGTCAGAGGCCAGACAGTCCGCATGCAAATCCAGCAAGCAAAGCCTGTGGCCCCGATTCCAAGTGTCCACACATTGAATGGAGGGGCCATGAGGTCCCGGTGTTCCCGGGGGGTGGGGAGCTCCAGGAGACAGACAGGCCTTGAGCGCCTGGCCCACCTCCCCCAAGGCGGAGGGTGGCCCACAATGCCGGCGACACAGAGGAGACAGGTGCCACATCTCCAAAGCACGAGTCTCGTGAGACTCGGCTGGCCCTGGAGATGATGACTTTGTCCCCTTGGCCCTAAATTCAAATATAATGTGTTGTTAGCACTACAGAAAACTTGGAAAATAAAAGCAGAAACCACTATAACTCCATCCCCAGAGATACACCCTAACAAAAGGGAAATGCACTTCCAGTTTTTTTCGTGCATTTAGGTTTTGTTTTCTTCGTATGAACAGTGGCAATGAGAGAAGCGTGCTAGCAGCTGCAGCACTGACCTCTCAAGACGGAGCATGCTGCAAACAATAACAGCTTGTCTCTTCCCCTCTCGCACGTCAGTTTCCCCTCTGGCCCAGGGTGATCTCCATGTGCCCTCTGTCCCCACAGGGCCTGTGGCAGGAAGGCTTCCAGACTGTGAGGACACCTGGAGGGGCTCCTGGGTGTCTCTGTGTCCCTCCTGAGGGGTCAGTCAACAGGCCTTGGTCTTGGTGGGGCAGAAAAAACAGCCGGGTCTGTGTGGCGGGCAGACCTGCCAGGCTCTCACAGGACGGTCTAGAGTCCACGCTGCGGCTCACAGCGGTCTGAGTCCTGGAAGGGTCATTAGCAGACCTGAGGGTTTTGATGCCATGAGTCTACAGAGAGGCCCCAGTCCGCCTGCCCCAGGGTTGGCTTTGGTCAGGGGTAACAGTCTCTATCTAAGAATTTGATCCAGGATAAATCAAAGGAGCGGTGTGGTGTCACATGATGCCGTTTGTGGATGAAGCCCTGAAGGGAGTGGTTCTGGAGGGGGCCTGGGCCCACCTGCTCTGCCTGGAAGGAAGTGGAATGTGGGGACCACTGGCTAGCAACTGCAGCCGGGGAGAGAGAAACACTGGAAACAGTTTCCTGGACAGGGAGTCAAAGGAGGGACAGCACCAGCAAGGATCTCTGTAGGTTGTGGCCGAGACATTGCTGGAAGTGTGATGTCTGGCATTGACTTTGAAACTGGTCCTTGCCCCATGCTGAAATCACCCCCTGCCACCTCCAGTCTCCAGGCAGTGCCTGCTGTATTGACGTCTTGCGCCGGGAAGTTCAGGGATATCGAGGCAGAGGGTGGTGTCCAGTTGGAGCAAAGTGGGTAGCGAGAGGGAATGCCATCTGGACGCCAGGGCAGGTCAGGAGCAAGTGGCCACAGGAGTGTCCGCAGCCAAGCACAGAATGGGGCAGAGGAGTGGATCAAATGGCCTTTTCCCTAAATGCACCAGAGGTGGAGACCCTCGAACAGGAAGGAGGGAAACACTGTGTATCAGTATAGAATGTGTTTGGTTGCAACTGAAAAAAAGCCTAATAGCAAGGTGAAGGCTTGTTACTCACATAAGTAAGGAAGCAGGCATCTACATGCGACGGCTGTTCCACATTTTCAGCAACCCCAGCTCCTTCTCTCTTTCTCTCCCCACCATCCTTATCACATGGCTTCCAGTCTTGTGGCTGCCTCTGGTTCCAAAATGGCTGCTAGAGCTTCAACCATCAGGGATGCTTTCCAGGTGTGGAGAAGGAAGAGGAGGAGCAAAAATGGCATGTGCCAGCTGTCCAAACCCCCTTTAAGAGCTTTCCAAATAGTATGACTGTGCAACATGGTTGCATCTAGCTACAAGCAAGACTGGGAAAATGTGATTGTTGAACAGATACAGGGCTGCCCTGAGTAAAACAGGGCTCAGTCACTAAGGAAGGAGCAGGCAAGCAGCAACCTCTGCAGAGACGGCTTTTACGTGGAGGAAGCAAAACTCTGTGGCCCTCTGACTGCTACCCGGGGGCCCCGTCCTGCCCTTTGGTACAGCACCCACACAGACTACACGGCCTGTCTCCTAAAGGATGGCCTTCCTCTGAGCCTCCTCTTTTCCAGGTCAGCTGTTTCAGGTTCTTCAACCACATCTTAGGACATGAGCCAAGATAAGCTCTAAACACATCCTCTCACTCACTCTACAGAGCATCGTTGTGCGCCTGCCCCGTGCCCTCAGCACACAGAGACGTGGACAGAGACTCCACCCGTGGTCTGGAGGATCGTGGAACAAATCCCCAAGATGCTGCCTCAAACGCATGCCACCCTGGAGGGGTGTTTCGTTTTTTTTTTCTGAGTTGGGGTGTCACTCTGTCACCCAGGCTGCAGTGCAGTGGCACACTCAGAGCTCACCACAGCCTCAACCTCCCGGACTCAGGTGATCCTCCCACCTCAGCCTGCCAAGTAGCTTGGACAACAGGCATGCACCATCACGCCCGGCTAATTTTTTGATTTATTGTAGAGATGAGGTCTCACTAGGTTGCCCAGGCTGGTCTCGAACCCGTGGGCTCAAGCAATCCTCTCATCTCTGCCTCCCAAAGTGCTGGGATTACAGGTGTGAACCACTACACCTGGCCTGGGAGTGATGCTTAAACCGAGTCTGGAGGAACAAGTACTCACTGGGGAACAAGTGAGGGAAGCGCATTCCAGGTGGAAGGAACAGCAGGGGTGAAGGCCCAGAGTCACCGGAAGTGAGAGGAAGAGAAGGGTTGCTCAAGGAGCTACATACAACACGCTGGACTGCAGCTGGAGTTGGGATCCAGGAAGAAGGCTGGTGATGAGGACCCTCCTGTCGGGCATCATCTGGGGAGCAGGGTTCCACCCGTTCTTGCCATCACCTAGCCTAGGCGTCGTATCAAAAGGAAATTGGAGGAAGTCTGGCAAGACAGTTCCCAGCAGTCATCACTTTCAGCTGTGGTTCATGGGTCTGTTCTAGAACGTACCAGTGGTGCGAGGGCACACCTCATGGTTGGTCATCAATTTCCCAAAATCTGACTATTCCACTTTTCAAGAAAGGATACAAAAGCCCCGCTGCCCAGCCCCCACCCCTCCACCCCTGCCAGCCTTCTAATGCCTCCCTGGTTAGCATTCTGCCAGGGTGACAAGGGCCATTGTGGGGTCTTTGGGAGGCTCTTGTGAGGAGGCTTGAAGACCTCAATTCAGCAAAGCACCCCGGTGTTCTGTGGTGTTCTCACCTATCTCGGGTTGCCATTTCTTCTTAACCATATTTGGTCTCTAAGTTGCCAAGAAACCATGTAGAGAAAACCAGTGTGGTTTGGGTTAAGCCCCAACAGGGTGTAGACAGCAGCCAGACGACTTCCTTCTTCCTCTAAGGTTTCTGCTGCCGTCCCAGTGCAGAGCAAGCCTGAAGAGAGTTTTCTCTGCGGCCCCCACCTGCAAGAGCCCCCAGAAGCTTCCCAGGGAGCCCAGTCCCCAGCCCTCCCCTGGAACCCACCACTCCCTGACACTGGGTGGTGGGCTCTTCCTGTGGGAGATGGGCCGAGCACCGACCATAGAGACTAGGAGGAGGAAGGGAGGGATAGAGAGGCCTTGGAAAGCTGAGCACGGGGGCCGACAGACCAGGGGGACCATGAGAGCAAGGGCACTGACCCTCGCAGAGGGCAAGGAGGTCCTGTCACTCCCACTTCCGGAGGTCGGTCATATTCAAACGCGAGAAGAAGCGCCAGCTCAAAGTTGCAAATGTCAAGGTCTAGTTCAAATACTTGCACATAGCTAACTTACCACCTAAAGATGACTCTGCAGCTTAACTGTGAGATCCCAAGATGGCCCCCCATGGATGCTCACGCGAGCGAATCTGTCGCGTGCTCCGCAGTGGGGGCAGTGAGGACGCAGCGTCTTCTCTCAGTCCAGTCCAGGGCCCTGTGTGATGTGCGTGTGACCTCATCTGAGAAGAACATCAAAGTCAGTGGAAGGTGCTTCCCAAATATGTCTAAGGACGGACCATACCCTAGAGCAGTGGTTCTCAAGCCTGAGGGATTCTGTCCCCTGGGGACATCTGGCAATGTCTGGAGACATTTTTGAGTGTCTCACTGTGGGGTTAGCTATTGGCACCTGTGGCAGAGGCCAGGGTCGCTGCTAAACATCTCACAATGCAGAAGACGCCCCCCACCCCACAAAGCGTTGCCTGGCCCAAAATGCCAATGGCGCTGCGATGACAGCCTCTGCTCTTGAGCAAGGCTACACTAGACTCCCTCTGCCAAAACTGGGTCTTGGCAATAGCCGTCGAAGAGAGGGAGTCTGGAGTCTGAAGCCCACCAGGTGAGAAGGACTTGGAAAAGCTTGGGCTGTCCAAGGCCTGCCCTGCAAAGTGTAAAGCAGCCCCCACACACTCAAGTGGGCCTACCAGTAGCTGAACCACCGGACCAAGCAAAGATCAACAGCCTTCGGGGGAAGAGAGGAGAACCTGATCTTCACCATGAACCGTGATGGCGTACAGGCAAGAAGCAATGCATGCGCCCAGAAATGGGAAAATGTCTCCCAGGCTCAGCAAAGCAATGGAAACTATTTTTAAAAGAACCACGTGGAAGTTCTTGAACTAAAAAAAATCTAATAACTGAAATTGCAAAATTCACTAAACGGGCTTAACAGCAGATTGGAGACGGAAGAAGAAAAGGTCGGTGAACTTGAAGACAGATCAATAGAAACTACCCACCGTGAAGAACAGAGAGACACAGATGGGAGGGCAGCGGCCAGATCCTTGGGCCTTGGGACACGATGACACTGGGTGAGGTGTGTGTGACTGGAGCCTCAGAATGAGAGGTGAATGCCACGGGGTGGGAAGGAGGTGTGAGGACACAGGCTGAGATGTCCCCACGCCTGAAGAAGCGCGTCCAAGCTTCCCGAGAGAGGAGCCAGGCTTGGAATCAGGCCTCCGGGCTCCAGGACAAGCTGTGTCCTCAGCCACACGCCCCACGGGGCCCGCCAAAGTCCTGCCTGAAGCCATAGCCAGCGAGCCCACGGTCTCTTGTGAAGGAGCAGACTCGTGACAGGTGTGGGGCCACACCTTGCTGGCACGGCCATCTCAGCCTTCCTACCCCCATGCAGGCCGCAGTTGGGACCATCTTTGGTCACGGCCCCTGCCCCTCACCCCCCCACAGCAAATCCGTGCCTCCTGCTGCTGGCCCAGCTCAAGGGGCACCTCGTGACAAGCCCTGGGTGCACAGGGGCCTGGCGCCCACCAGATGCGCGTGTCGCTTGAGGGACCCATCAGGTCAATACGACAAAAGACCACGCTGGCATTCACCCCGAGCCGTCAGAGCGGGCTTCGTGCCAAGGGAAAGATGCTCACGAGACGCCGAGCCTGTGGTTCTCAACCCTGGGAGCAGCAGGGCCCCAGAGGGCTCGTCAGACCCAGGCCCTGGGACCCCATCCTGAGTCTCCAGGTCCGGGGTGGGGGGGCAGGGGCAAGCACCGCATTTCTCACCCTTCCCAGGGGACAATGCTGGCCCAGGGTCACACTGAGAGCACCACTGCACTAGGTGATCAAGAAAGAAAATTTAAAATGAGGTCATCTGGTGAGGTGTGAGTGCATGACAGATGCTGACCATCACGACCTCTGTGGAATGGGCTGAGGATAGGCTTTCTGTCATCTTATTTTCTACGTTTTACTGTATTTTCCAAATGGTCTGCCATAGACATGACTTACCTTTGTAACTAGAGAGACACGTTGAGGCGCTCCCTTTGAGAGAACCCCAGGCTCCCGTCGTGCTCCTGCTGGGCCCTGCTGGCTCTCCCTATGCTGGTCCCATCCACAGGCAGGAAGCTTCTTGCGTGGGAACACCGACTCGGGCATCACATCCCCCTCAGGGGCTGGCCCGGCACCTCCTCCCCATCCAAGTCCACTGGGAACTCTCAAGACTGGGGTGCGGGGGTGGGGGCGTGGCTTGGCTGCTGGTCCCTGCTGTGGGTTCTGGGATCGCCTGTCCTGCCCCCACGGGCCATCGGCTGGGCCCTCTTGGCACCCGACACCGTGGCCCTGCCCCCTGGCTCCACCTCAAGTGCCCTCCTCCCCGTGGAGCACTCTGGTCCCCACGAGGGTCGTCACCCCTGGCGCCACGGCCCAGAGAGTCTCTGCAGGCCCGGAGATGCAAGTTCTTTGGGCCCAAAGACACTCATGCACAACTGTCCCAGCTCTGTCCCAGCATGACCTTGTGCAGATAAACTTAGCATCTCCGTGTCGGATTTGGCCCCTTGCCCCATAATGAGGTTGCACTAAAGAGGCAGCACACACCTGACCCTCGTGCCAACCCCTCCCTCAGCCTTGCCCTGACAGACTTGGCCAATCTATCACAGCATCCTGTCCCACAGAGCCAGGATGTGGCCTCAGAATTTTCCTTAACGTTACGCTCCAAGCATCATGCTCCAATCCAAGAAACATCCAAGATAAACCCTACTGAAATTAGTTCATTAAAATTTTTTTAATGTTTAAAAAAGATGAAAGCCATGTTCCATTTCTGACCTATATCTTTCCCTGAGACCTGGAACAGCGCTCAGCACAGAGTGGCCATAGTCAACTTTGCTAAATGAATCCACATGGATACATACCAACTGCCACCGGTTACTATGAAAGTGAAATCTTTGGTAGCCACCAACCACCATGTACCAACTCCAGGCCAACTACTTCCTCCTTCCAGTATCCCTGGCCATTCAGTTGGCGCCCTCTGCTGTCCATCAGCCTGTACTGCAAGGCCTCTGGTTCCCAGACCCAAGGATCTGAAACTTGAGGCGAGCGCCACATCCTTGCCGTCACTGGCAGGCCCAAACCTCTTCACCCTGACACCTCCTGGTGGCTTTGCTGCAAGCCCAGCCGGCCACCAAGCCTGTGGGAGCCACGTAGGCCTCCGGAGCTGTGTCTGCTCCTCCCCTCCTCTCCCCCTGGGTGTCGTCCGGTCCGCACGTCTGAGCACTCTCTGGTCCACTTGCGCTGCACAGCTGGAAAGACTGAGGCCAAGTGAGGACAGGAGACTGGCTCGCGGTCACAGCCAGAACGCAGGTCCCACACTCCCTGCCCTGGGCTTTTTGGTGCACCAGGCTGCCTTCCTTTTCTCCAAAAGGTGAGACAGAAAAGAAGCTTTCCTAGACGTGGCAGCCTTGGGTTCCTCCAAGGGCCTCGGCCATTTGCCATTGGGGGTGGGGTCTGCCTGGAGCTGAGGCCTTACGGGGCTCCAGTGGCAACTCTGTGTGGGCTTCCCGCCATCTCCTCGCCAGGGTCTGCCTGGCCTGTCCTCCGCCCACCCCTCTGAGCTCATGTCCCCACCTGGCCCCCATTCACTCTGCTCTAGCCATGATGGCCTCGTTCCAGCCTCAGGGCCTTTGCACTTGCCGCGGCTCTTTGGTACTCCACATCATGGCCCCGCTGGCTCCACCTCAAGTGCCCTCCCTCCCGTGGAGCACTCTGGTCACCACGATGGTCGTCGCCACTGGCACCACGGTCCAGAGAGTCCCTGCAGGCCTGGAGATGCAAGTTCTTCAGGCCCAAAGACACTCATGCACAAGTGTCCACCTCCGTCCCAGCACGACCTCGTACAGGTGATCTTGGGGTCGCTGGGTCTGATTTGGTCCCTTGCCCCATAATGAGGCTGCACTAGAGAAGAGGCAGCGTGACTAATGCCGTCCTGTTGCTCCTCAAACGATGCCTCAGCTAAGAGGGCTTCCTCCATTGCCCGAAGGGAGCCCCCCGCCCACTGCCCACAGGGGCTATGTCTGTGTAACCGCCCCAGCACTAGTATGGACACCCGGGGGGCACCCAATATTGTTGATTAAATGAGTCACTTGGGGGCTTGAAAAGGAGATCTGAAGAGAGTTCTAGACAGAGAGCTGGGCTTAAGGATCGGGGTCTGAGACCGCCTCAGCTGCTGGGTGGCCCAAGGCAAGCCACAACCTCTCTGAGCCTCAGCGTCCCCATTCTAAGGTCCCTTCGTGCCTGGACAGCCTGAGGCTGTCTGACCAGGGGCCCTCAGAGCCCGTCCCAGAATGCAGCTGTTCCTCAGACCTCGAGAGGGGGAGGGGAGGGATCCTCTCTTTCCCCCCTTTTCAGGTCCGGCACCCTTGGGCCGGGGAAGGAGGAAGCCGCGGGGCCCGCAGCCCACCTCCCCAGGACCGGGGAGGCCAAGCACATTCTAGGACACTTCCGACCAGCTCCTGGCCCACGAGCCCCTGGGGAGGCTCAGCAACTGCCCACGTGCAGTCATTTGATAAGGAGGGGATGGAGGGAGCGGGCACCTGACGGCAGAGCTGGACTTGAGACGCCGGCTGTCGGGGCAGGGCCAGGCACGCTGACATGGGGGCTGCAGCCACCTCCCTCCCAGCCTGGCGAGAGCAAGAGGCCCAGGTCACAGCCACATGTGGCTATGGGCTGTGTGGGCCGATCTCGCCACAGCCCAAAATGGTTTTGAAAAAGGGACCTTGGTGGCGTGCGCCTGTAGTTCCAGCTACTTGGAAGACTGAGGTGGAAGGATCACCTGAGCCCAGCAGGTCGAGACTGCGGTAGCAGTGAGTGTGTCGCTGCACTCCAGTCTGGGCGATGGAGTGAGATCCGACTCAAAAAAAAAAAAAGAAAAAGGGACCTACCACTCGGTGGAGCAGGCTGAGCCCACATGGGCTGAGACTAGAAGGAGGGGGGCCAGGACCAGAGGCCAGGAGGGACCCTGAGGGCTCAGGTAGGATCTGGTCACTAAGCCTGGGAACCGCTGCCCTCTGTCCATGGGGAAGGACATGCCAAGACCAGCCAGCTGCTCCTTGCCCTTCTGGGCCCTCTTCAGTGACGGGGCACACTGGACACGTGCCTAGATAACCTGGACAGAAACTGCTTTCCAGCAGAAGTCAAACTGGAGGGGCCCCGAGTCACTAATTCATGCCAGACTGTCAATGACTCAGGGTAGACCAGCAGAGCCTAGGTGAGGGCGAGACTTCTTGGGCTCAGAGACCTCCAACACATTATCCCAGGAAACCTGGCAGAACACGGAATGAATTTTAGTCTTAAAGGTGTCTGCGAGTGTGTGTGGAAAGACTGAGAGAACTGTCGCCTTGACATCTTTTAAATGTCCCCGCAGATCCTCAGCCTCCACAGGTGCAAAACCAGCTCCAAGTCTGCCTCCCCCAAACCAGGTCCTCCCTCTGGGGTCCCACGGTGCCCCCAGGTGTGCAGGCCAAAGCCCACACCTCAGCCATCTCCCTTCCCACCCTTGGCTGCCTCCCAGAGACGCCACCTCCTGGCACCTCCAGCCCGGCCCACTCTCCTAACAGTGGCGGTTACGGGCTGCAGGAGCCTGGCAGGGCTGTGGGTCCCTGCCTGTCCTTTCTCCAGCACCCCTGCCCATCCGCTTCAGGGTCGGGGTGGATACCCCAGTGAGCTCCAGCCACACCCCTGCAAGTGACAGCCCCCTAGCCCATGCCCAGGCCTAGGGCGCACACAGCAGGAAGAGGCGAGGGCGGGGGTGGTGCGGGGAAGAGCCTGGGAGGAGTGCCCTTTCCCGGGGACTTTGCTCCCCACAGGAAGAGGTGTAGTCCAAGGGGGTCCAGAGCAGGGCCCCCCAAAGCACAAAACCAAGGCAGGTTCAAGATCTCTGCTGTCGTTCCCTCCCCAACACAGGCAGCCCAAAGCTAGTCGGATCACGCTACCCTCCCCTGCTTTCAAGCCTTCAGGGCTCCCCGTTGCTCCTAGGATAAATGCAGGGCTTCTCAACTGGCGCCCATGAGACCCCCAGGGCCCAGCCCTGCCCACCTTCATTCCTGTCTCTGACGTGTTTCTTCATGCTCCACTCAGTCACACTGGCCTTCCTTCAGTGCTATCGGTGTTGCCCACCCACAGACATTTGCTAATGTTGTTCCCTCTGTCTGGAATGCTCCTCCCCCTCCACCTCACCTAGTGCACTCCTCGGCATCCTTCAGATCTTGGCTCTGGTGTCACCTCCACACAGAAGCCTTCCAGGATTTCCCTGCCTGGAGTGATCACCCTCTCTGACACAGGCGCTCATCCTTCATTTCCCGCACTCACCGATTGTGGCACCTGGGAGGCAACTTGACACTTGCTTGTGGGGCAGTTTGGTTAATTTCTCTCCCTATATAGTTTTGCTTGAAACCTGGCACAAAGATGAAACAGCTGACATTTATTGCGTGCTTACTGTGTACCAGGCATTGTGCTAAATGTTTTCTGTACATTATTTCATTGGATACCCTGGATAACCCATGGCGTAGATGCTGCTGCTATTTTATCTCCATTTTGCAGATGAAAAACTGAGGCATGTGGGGTTAAGACATTTGCCAAGGTCACATTTGATAAATGACAAGGCCAGATCCAACCGAGGCAGAGTCATACAGGAGTGCCCAGGCTGCACTACACGTCTACTGCGTCTCTCATTGTGTCAGGGTCTCCATGGCACACACTCTAGAATGTTCTCAGACGACAGCAAGACACACATACACACACATAAAATCCCAAAGGGCACTCACCAGAGTGGACTAGATGTAGGTTCTGGTCAATGGGATTACGGATGTTTGTTTTCATCTTTCACTCACTGTATGTTCCAGTTTCTCTGCACCAAACAAGTGTTTGTTGATACCTTTAAATTAAGTAAGAAAAACGTAGCCTGCTGGGCTCAGATGATCCTTCCACCTGAGCCTTCCAAGTAGCTGGAACTACAGGCACGTGCTACCACGCCGGCCAATTTTTTAGTTGTTTGTAGCGATGAGGTCTCGCCAAGTTGCCCAGGCTGGTCTTGGACCTGTGGGCTCAGACAGTCCTCTTACCTCGGCCTCTCAAAGTGCTGGGACCATAGGCATGAGCCACCATGACTGGCCTTCTTTAACTTTTAAGAAGAAGAAGGAATGGTACAAAATCAAGGTGTCCAAAGAAACCGCATGCCATTCCCTTCCCCCGCCCAGAGCCCCACCCGGCAGCAGACACAAGGCATTCTCCAGATGGGTCATCCTGGCAAGGTGGCAGTGAGAATGCAGGTGCTGGCTTCAGACAGACAGGGCTGACTCGCAATTCTTGCTGTGTGACTTGCAGCCAGGGACTTCACCTCTGTGGCCTCAGGGGCCTCCTCCGTATCGCAGACCCTGCTGCCTGCCCTGCAGGACTGCTGTGAACACTGGAGAGAAAGCACGTACACGACCCAGCACAGGGCTTGGCGCATAATAGATGCCCAACAATGGCGGCCTCAACTGCAGCCCACCCTCAGGAACAGGGCAAAGGCAGCATGGACCCCTCAGAGAGCCAGTTCCCACACCCAGAAACAGCCACCTCTAGTCACATGACCGGGCCTCTTGGGAGCCCCCTTCCTGCCCTCGGGCCCAGCTGCCTTCTCTCTGGGTCACATTCACTGGGCACCCTGAGGTGACCCCTGGGCAAGCCCTGGGTGGGAACCCAAGGACACAGGCCACCCAGACTACTGTTTTCAGGCCCTCAGGTGCCCCTGGGATGACAGGCCGCTCCCTCCACATCCTTGCCATCCACCCGGAAGGGCAGAGCGTTCTTGTCGCCCAGGTGGAAACACCACACCAGTTTCCAGGACTGTGGTTTGGAGATCCGAGGGGGCCGCTTCCCAGGCGTCGGAAGCAGCATGGGGAGGCAGAGGGGGACAGTGAGGTGGGGAGGGCGCCCTGGGGGCCCCGTGACTCGTCTGGTATTTACTTTCTGCCACAGCCTTGAATACCATCGGGCTCAGAAGGAATTTCCAAGAAGATCGAAGTTTGAGGAAATCAAAGTTTAATTCATCACAGCTGCTGTAATGTATTCCAGGTGATGGCTGGTACGGCTGTGCCCCCCCCAGCCCCTGGAGCCCTTCACCCTCCACGGGGCAAGTAAACAGTGGGGTGCGTGCAGTGGGAGCCCGTCCCCGGGTCAGCTGAGCAGGGCTGGGCGAGCGGGAAGAGGGCTCAGCTGTCTCCGGCCACCCGGTGGCTGAGGGAGAGGGCGAGAGGGAGGCTGTACCGCTGATGGCCCCAGTCCTACTCCCGCGCCTGGCTCAGGCTCCATTCAGCTTCGTGGCAAGTGACAGCAGGCCCACGTGGAAGGCCAGAGAGCGCGGACTAGGGGTGATGTGTCCCTGCTTGCTCCCCAGGGACTGTGTGACCTTGGACAGGTCCCTTAGCTGGGAGACTGGCAGGACCTGCAGGAGTCGGAGGGCCTGGGTTTGCGTCCAACTGTGTCACTTTGTTCTGTGGCCTTGGGAGAGTCACTGAGCCACTCTGAGCCTCGGTTAAGAGAGGTACTGGCTCCTAGGATGGTTGTAAGAGTTAAACAAGGCGACACATGTGAAGGACGTTCATCTAGAACCGAGAGACCATAGGAACTCGATGAGGAAGCACAGCGGGCCTCAGTTTCCCTGTCGTCAAACTGGATTGGGCGTTCTATGCTATAATAGATGAATATACACTTTCAGTTCCTCAAAAAAGCCAACCCTACAGACACGCAAGGATTGATCCATCAGTGCCGTGGGCCTCGAGGAGGGGTATGCCAGGATGCCCTGCGGTGTGGCAGGCCACACCAGGCACCCTGTCGTGGGGTCCAGCTCCAGGACTGGGTGGGGGAGCAAACGTGCCTTTTGTCCACGCTTCTCTGGGTTCATGCCAGGCCGAACCAAGCCAATGTGACCACGTATGGGAGCTGTGCCGGGGCTGCCGCCAGCACCCCTTCCTCTCTGCCGTCAGATCAGGAGCCTTCGTTTCCCTGTCGTCTAGGAGGAGGGTCTGGGAGGAGTTTCCACACTCCCAGCTCAGGGACTGATCAAAACTGCTTCTTTCATCTCAATCAAGTGTGGGAACAGGAACAGGGTCTGAGGCTTGCCTTTTGCCCTGATCCTGTTTCTACTAGGCCCAAGCTCCACCCTATATCTGGGGACTTGAGTGCCCCGGGATATAGAAAGGGACTGTCCCCAAGGACACAGCACCATGCCAGCTGGCTGGTCAGTGGGCAGTGCTTCTGCTGCCACCCATGGGGACGCCTCATGGGACACCAGCCCAGCATGTGTGGGTTCACGGAGACAGGGCCATCTGCAGGCACAAGCTCAGCTTCTCACAGCATCCTGGTGTCTGTGGCAGACAGTTCCCCCAGGAGAGGAGGCTGCCATGAGGCGGGCCCTTCCCCCAGTTTCTCTCCTCTTCCCCCATCCCCGCGAGTCATTTCTAGTCTAAGTTTTTGAAACTCAAAGCCAAGAATTTGTTCCTTTTCTGTCTGCATTTCTGCTGTCTCCTTTTCCCCAAGGCAATGAACCCAAAAGCCCAGGAAACTAAGGGGAAGGGCCAAGGGGTGGAAGGAAACCCCAGAAACCAAAACCTCCCAGCTAACAGTTCAAAAACTGGATCCTGCTACCCAGTAGCCCACATGTCCCAGACACACAGCCACTAGGCGTGTCTGGGTAGCCATGTCATATGGAATATTTTCCTTGAATAAATGCATTACACGAAGACTGTCATTTCAGTAGCATATAACTTTCTCTTACCTTGCAGAGGAGATTAAGAATTGAGGGCAAAGGCCGGGCGCAGTGGCTCATACCTACAATCCCAGCACTTTGGAGGCCAAGATGAGAGAGTTGCCTGAGCCTACGGGTTTGAGACCAACTCGGGAAACTTTGCGAGACCTCATCTCTGCAATAAATCAAAAAATTAGCCAGGCGTGGTGACGTGTGCTTGTAGTTTGTTTCTTGGAAGGCTGAGGCAGAAGGATCACCTGAGCCCAGCTGGTTGAGGCTGCAGTGGCTGTGAGCATGCCACTGCACTCCAGCCTGGGCAACAGAATGAGACTCCAACTCAAAAAAAAAAAGTGAGGACAAGGCAGACACCGCTGGTTGCCTTTCTACCAGTCGCCACTGTAGAGGCTGAAAATGGCAGCTGGTCACTTTCCCAGCTTCCCTTGCAGATAGAGTTGGCCATGTAACCCAGTTCTGGTCAATGGAAGCTGAGTGGAAGTTGGCCAAAGTGACTTCTGGGAGAGGTTTTCCTCCGGTTTAAAAAAAATACAGGTGAGGAGAAGACTTCCTTCCTGTCCAGGGAGGATATGGAAAGATGTGCTCTGGTGGCCATCTTGTGACCACAAGAGAACCCGTCTGAGCACAAAAGGCAACACTTGGAAAGCACCTGGTCCCTGGTGATATCACTGTGTCTCGTGCTATCAACCTCCAGACCTCCCGTTAAATGAGAGAGGTGTTCTCATAGTGGGAATCCTTTTTAAGTTTTAGTGTACTTGCAGCCAAAAGCAGCCCAACGTACACTGAGAGTATTTCAGAATCCTCTCTGGTCTGCACCAAGGAGGGCTCTTTTTAGTTGCAAGTAGCAGAAATATGACGAGGCCTCAGAATAGTTGGAACAGAGGACAAAAGACCATTGAGATTTTCTCTCTGACTCTCATATTGTGTCTCACTCTTTTGAGGTAATAGGTTCTTGGTAGTCCTTTTATTACAAAAGTCTGGTTGTCCAGAATTGGCTTTTTTATTTAATTTTAATATGTGTTGAGAAAACAATAACTATGTTTATTAGCTTTAAAACTACCAATATATATCAGAAGGACTTTTCTTGTAGCCAGTTTGCACTGTGAATTATTTTCCTCAGAAGCACTGTGTGCCCTGAGGCCTCAAGGGTCTAGAAAGGTAGTTTCCTTTTTTTTTTTTTTTGAGTTGGATTCTCACTCTGTCGCCCAGCCTGGAGTGCAGTGGCCGCTCCCGGCCACCGCAGCCTCAACCTGCTGCACTCCGGCGATCCTTCCGCCTCAGCCTTCCGAGTAACCGGAATTACAAGCATGCGCTACCACGCCCAGCTGATTTTTTGATTTATTGTAGGAATGAGGTCTTGCCAAGTTGGCCAGGCGGGTCTCGAACCTGCTGGCTCAGGCAATCCACTCACCTCAGCCTCCCAAAGCGCTGGGATTATAGGCTGAGCCACCGAGCCCGACTGGTAGTTTCCTTTTTGAATGCCCAACATGTCACAGTCCAGGTACCCTGAGTGTGGCGAAGGATGAGGAACCTTCTCCTGGCGATGTTGTGGAGGACAGAGCTCTCTCCAGCGTGTGCGTGAGGAAGCCAGCGCCCGGCAGGCGAGGCCCGCTTCCCCTTGGGGAACTTTGTGTTCGCTCTACAGAGAACCTGCTGCTTTGCTTTCCTAACGCAAGTTCAATGTTTGGTTTCAGGAGGAACTTTCAATGTCATGGGAACTCCATGAACCTATAAACACGACATTTCAAGCATTGTGTCAGTAAGAAGTGAAGTTTACAGCATTTTTTTTCCAGTTCTACCTTTTACGTGTTTAAACGCAAAAGATCAATTTTTTAAGATAAAAATCTGATAAGACTAGCACAATTGAAGGTGAAATACAGGAGAGAAGGCACGTGGTTACCAGTGGAAGTCTAATGTCATACGTGTATGGTTGGGGAATTTGTGTGTTTGAAAAGCTTCTCTGGCAATTCTGGGCAAGAGGAACCACCACACAAGGGAGTTCCTTGAGGACAAACCCAAGTCTTATGCATATGACCCGCACACAGTAAGTGCTTAATAAATGTCCCCTGAATCATCGAATGCAGAAGAGGAAAGTGGGAATGCAGAAGTCGAGGGAGGTTTTCTGTAGGCTCTTTCCCCTTCCTAAGATACCAGAGAAGCTGCTTCTGCTTCTCTTTGGGAACGGCCCCTCCAGACCAGGAGTGGGGACGAGGAAGTAGAGTGAGACCCTGCCCGGAGTGCTGCTCTGAAGCCAGGGCCTGTCCCAGACAGAGTGGCTTCTCGGAACCCCCTGCCGTGGGGAGGCTCGCAGCCCTGCTCTGGGCCCCAAGGAGAAAACGCATGTGTTTACTTGACCTGAGTGACATGTTCATTGATTTCTCTGGAGCGGTTCATTCATAAAGGCAAATTGAGCCCCCCTCCTGGGGATGCCAACGGCCTTTTAACAAGCTCCCCAGGGGGTGACTTCTGAAAATGAGTCGCTGATGAGCCAGAGATGGAACTCACATCCCCTGTCTGGTCCTGCTGGCCCACGGCTGCTGTACAGCCAGGCAGGAGGTGCCATCTTGTGACTTAGGGGCCTTGGCCTGTCCTGGCAGGCAGGGCACAGTGGCAGGGCAGGGCTGGCTGTTTCACACTCAAGAGCACCCTGACAATTAAGGCAAAAGGGGTCTGTTGCTCAGATTTTCTAGAGCCATCTCCCACTGCTGGCTCGAATAGAGAGGAAAGAATGTGATGCGGGGAGTTTCTTGAACAGAAACAGTTTTCTTTCTTTGGTTCCCACTGTTTTAGTTCTTGTCCAGCACCAACCGTCCGTAGAATGCTGTTGCTTGTTTGGTTCAACTCCGTTATTTTGCAGTTGAGGAAGCAGAGGCCCAGAGACAAGTGACCTGGCTGAGGTCACACAGCCTGGTACTGGTAGAGACTTACAGTTCACACACAGGCACGTCTACACGTTTGCTGAGTCCTTGCAACAAACGTGAGGTAGGTATTGGCACCCATCATTTTATTTTATTATAAAATTACTATTATTGCTATAATTATTATTTGCCCTCCCTCATGATGCAGTTTTCCATTATTTCCAACCTTGTCTTTTTGATCAGCGTTCTTCCTCAGGAAATAATAACAAAATAGCAGATCCTACTGTAATAGCTGGTCCTCAGACAGCATTTGGGATCCACCAGCCTGGAGAACTCTTGCTTCCTTTACTCTGATTGCTAGCTTTTTCTCTTTGCTTCTTTCTTTTTCTCCCGTATCCCTGTTTTCTTTCACTTCTCCCTTTTTCTCCCTTCCTCTTCTCTCCACTTCTCCCAGACACTGGCCTGAGAGTGAAGAAACATGAGTTCCGGTTCCCATGCTGCCGCCAGCACACTGGGCGATCTTGGACAGGTCAGCCCTCTCTGGGCTACAGTTTTGCCATCTGCAAGTGAGAGGTTGAGCCTTTGCACTTTGAAATTGCTTCCAGCGTGGAGAGCCTGACACGGCTACGACTCTCTGGTATTCTGTTGACTCACGACGGAAGCAAATGCATTTTCCACTTTCTGATCTGCTGGCTGAAGTCTTAACCAGAGAAACTGTGGCACGTCTGTCAGAAGCCGGACCAAGGACATGGCCTGGTGTTCATTCCCACCTCCATGTCTCACTCTCGATTTCACCAGCGCTGTCCCACCAGTGAGAGGAGCACCTCTGTGCTCTGCCCTCAGAACCACGCCCGTCTCACTTCATTCTCTGTGATTGCGTGTGACATGGCTGTCTCCATCGATTCAGCATTATTGAGACAGAAGCTTCTTATTTCCTCTCGGGGACTTGGGCGGCAATTAAGACATGCTGCTGGCAGGGGAGCGATGGGAACGTGGTAATGGTCTAAACCTTTCATACTCCATTATTCTTTTGAAAAAACGTACATCATAATTAAAATGATTAAATAAATATTAAAGAGTTCGATGGTCCTGAAAGATCAAGATCTTTAAGGAGAGCAACTCATGAATGTACTGTGGTCCTTTCTTACAACACTCACCCAATGCTGCTCATCCAAATCCTGGTTTTGTCTGCAGATTTGTCAATTTCATTCTACCAATTTCCCCTTGACTAGATCTTTTGAAGAAAGCATTCCCAGCGAGTATTCCCAGTGAGTGTTGATGTTCTAGGGTGTGACTACTTTAGGGAGTCGGCATTTCAAAGCCCTTATCTTTGTTCTCTCTAATAAAAAAAAGATGTGATTGCCTGCTTTTGACTAATCACAGAACAGACATTATTGAGGAAAAGGTCCCATGGCTGTAAGGTGTTGTATCTATTTCCTATTGATGCTGTCACAGATGACCACAAACTTAGTGGCATAAGCAATGCAAATATATCATATCACCTCACTATTCTGGAAGTCAGAGTCTCACTGGGCTAACATCAAGATGCCAAGTCAGCAACATCATGTTCCTTCTGGAGGCTCCAGGGAAGACCTTGCTCCTGTCCTTTCCAGCTTCTCGAGGCTGGCTGCTTTCCTTGGCTCATGGCCGTTTCATGTTCAAAGCCAGTAGTCGCCTCTCTCTGACCTCTGCTTCCCTTCCGTCACTACGACTTACCTGACTGTGACTCTCCTGCCTTGTTCTTTCACCTCTAGCCACCCCTGGGGTTACATTGAGTCTGCCCAGGTAAACCAAGATAATCTCCCACCCAAAGATCCTTGACTTAATCACATTTGCAAAGTCCCTTTTGCCATGTAAGCAACATCTTCACAGATTACAGGATTAGGATGTGGCAGTCTTTGGGTGGCTATGATTCTGCTTGCCACGGGCATCTTTTGGCTTCAGGAGAAGCAGCGTGATCAAGTGCCAAAGCAAACCAAAGATTCTTCCCACCACTATACTCCTGCCTCTTCTCAACATGACTGCAACTCTTTCCATCAGGAAGTTGAGTCTATTTTTCTAGTTTTTGAAGGTAGGCTTGGTCATGTGACTTTCTTTGGCCAATGGGACATTAGCAAATATCATGCAGTAAATATTATGTATGCCCTCTAACCTGGGCAACAAAATGAGACCCTGACTCTAAAAAAACAAAAATAAAAAAAATAACAGAATTGCTTCCTAACAACTGTCTTAGACAAAAGTTTTTTCTCCATTAGTCTCAGTTTCCTTGAAGGCAGAAACAGTGTCCACTGGTTCTCACAGAGCCGGGACTCACGATGGCTTAGAGGGAAAGCACATGGGCTCTGGAGTCAGAAGTCCCTGAGTTCAAACCCTGGCTTTATTTGCAAATCATATGCATTTAGGCAAGTTACTTACCCTCTCTGTGACTAATTTTTCTCACTTGTAAATTGGGAAAAATGAAAGTACCTGCACCATAAGATTTTCATGAGCATTACATACAAAAATACCTGTTAGAAAAATGTTGGGCATAAACACACAAAAGTGTTAGTGGTTATTATGACACAGGGCAGGACACATAGTAGGTGCTCAAGAAAGGTTTGGTCATTTGACTTGAGTTGAATTTGGGGGATTTGGTCCTGGAAAGACTAGGAAACAGAATTTCCAGGATTCAAGTATAGCCAAACTTCTATTCCTTTGGAGGATGTGAGGAAGTTTGAGAAATGGTGGGCCAAAGAGTTCTTCCTCCCTTTACTTCCACATCCACCCTCAGCTCCTGACTAGATCCTGGTCCACAGCCATGACAGAGTGACAGAGCTCTTGAGCCCCTCATGATTCAAAGCTACTCCCATGGTCACTAGTCTCTAATGATGCCCTCGCCCTAGACCAATGAACCACACCTCCCAGTGCTCAGGGCAACAAAATGATGGCACGTGACGTCTGAGGCTAGGTCACATGACTTCCAGGCTTTGGCCGGGGCCTCCTGGATTGCTTGCTCTTAGACACCATGTAAAAAGTCCAACTAGCTTGAGTTCACCATGCTGTGAGGAGGCTCAACTATCCACTTGGAGAGATGCCCAGCAGGCCTCCAGCTGTTCTAGCGGTCCGGCTGCAGTGCCAGACACATGAGTGAGGAAGTCATCCTGGAAGTCCCACCCAGGTGAGCTGGGATGACTACAGCTCCAGTTGCCATCTGACTGTAACCCCGGGAAAGGCCTCTAGCCAGAAATACCCAGGGGAGCCCTGTCAGTCTACAGAACCAACCTCATTATCGTGAGAGACAATAACAAACTGTTGAGGCACTAGGTTTTAGAGTGACTTGTTATGCAGCAGTAGCTATCCAGAAAAACTCCTTAACCCTGAGTTCATTCTGTCAGCCACTTTTTCATGAATACAATCAACAAACTTTGGAAACAAATAAATACAAGTCCAGTATTGGGTCCACTGAGAATTCACATTCAAGCAACGTTTGAGCATCTGTGACTACACAGTGAAGATTCCTCCACATTTTTTTTTTTGAGTTGGAGTCTCTCTCTGTTGCCCAGGCTGGAATGCAGTGGCACACTCACGGCAACCACAGCCTTGACCTGCTGGGTAATCCTTCCACCTCAGCCTTCCAAGTAGCTGGAACCACAGGTGCACACCACCACACCTGGCTAATTTTTAGATTTATTGTAGAGACGAGGTCTCACCAAGTTGCCCAGTCTGGTCTCGAACTCGGACAATCCTCTCACCTCCGGCCTCCCAAAGTGCTGGGATTATAGGCATGAAACACTGCGCCCGGCCCCCTCCACACATTTTTATAGTATGTGGACTAGTTGTTACAAGTTTGGATTCTGGGTTCGAGTTCTGGCTTTCCCACTTACTAGCGTAAGCTCTGCTTGCCTCAGTGCCTTCATCTGTGAGATGTGGAAGATGAGAACACCAACATCACAGGGTTTTGCAAGAATTAAAAGAAGTAATCCGGGCAACCTCCTTGGGTCTCCTCCCACTCTGGGAGCTTTTCTGTCCTCTCAATAAATCCTACTTTCCCACCTTCAAAAAAGAAAGAAAGAAAGAATAGTCTACATACAGTGCTTATGTGCTGGTCAGAGTAAGCACTCAGCAAATGGAAAATATGATTATTATCACAACTACAACCAATTTCTGCTCATGAGGAACTCAGAAAACAGATAATGCATGAACATCATAATATTCCAGAAATGAAGCAAGCACCCACAAGCGTTTCAAAGGAACGGAAGTCTCAATCACAAGGAAAGTACCCTAGTCTCAAGAAAGATGGGGAGAGAGTGTCACGGTGCTCAAAGGTAGGAGAATGACTTCTGCCGATATGCTCAGGGAAGGCATCCTGGAGGAGGCAGCTTCGGAGCCGGCCAGTGAGGGGTGGCGAGGACTTCGCATCTGTGATGGAGACACGTCCTTGCCAGGTGATGGGGATGGAACAAGGAGAGCCCTCCGGAGCCCACATGGGGATAGCTTAGTTGCAGCCTCAAGTGTGGGAGGGAGATGGGAGAAAGTGTAGATCAGGGCCAGGTCATGATTTGACCATTTCCTGTGTTTATCTACTCATTGGAGCCTCCAAAGAAATCCAAGCGTGGAGGCCAGGGAGGCTGTCCAAAAGGGGCCCTCCCATGGGGGAGAGAATGGCCAGAGTCAGGCTCTGGCCCCCAGCCCAGCTCAGCACCCAGGGGACCAGGAGTCCAGCCAGCCAGGGGTCTGACTCTTTCTGAGTGCTTGAGGCACCCAGGCTGTCCATCCCATCCAGCCCCTGGGAGGGCGGAGACTTGCTGGAAACAGCCCCAGGGCTCCGCACCTCCTTCCTCCACTGCCTTTGTCAACGCCTGTCTCCTCTCCCTCTCCAAGTCCGCTTTTTAAGTCTGCCCTTTGCCCCTCAGTCCCCAAGCCTTCCTGAGACACGTCTATCAGCTAAAACAGAGAAGGGATGACCTTGATGGAGGGGACCATCAGCACCTCCCACCCAGGCCCCCAGGGGAATGGAAGGCATACCCATCCCTCGGTGAGCCATTTCCCATCCTCTGCCTCCCTTGACTCAGGCAGTCTGGGTTCACATCCCAGCTCCATCACCTTCTGGCTGCCTGGCTGACTTTAGGCAAATCACTCGTTTCTTTGGGTCTCAGTTTTCTGATCTGGAAAACGAGAACAACCTTCCCACTTCTGCTGGGATTGAATGGGAAAGTAAAGGGGAAAACCTGGGACATAATAAATGCACAACAAACAGCAGGGATGAGGCCTCTCCCCAGGCTTCCTGATTCTCCCCTTCTGAGCCCCGTGCCTCACACCTGGGAGCCCGCCTCTCTTACTGTCCTGACTGAGCCCTGAGCACACCCTCCCTGATCTCCTGGCCCTGCCTGGCCAGGCTGTTGCTTTGGAGGCCGCCTGGCCAGGAGGCCCACTTCTTGCCTGGCTGCCAGAGGAACCTTGAGTGTTGAAATCCTTCCATTCCACAAGGCCAGAAACTTGATTATGTTATTAATTAAAGCAAGATGCTGGGTCTGGGAGATTTATTTTCTTTTCCATATCTGTGGCTGTAAATGCCACTCAGGGAGCTCAAAGGCCCGTGTCAGCCTGAATCAGGCTCCTGAACAGACGTTTTGTTCCCAGTTCGGTCTCCTCGGACCCTCCTTCTCAGCGCCAGGAAGGAAGTGTGTGTTGTGACACACGCCCCTCGCCCCAATTTCCCTCGCTCCATCTGCGCGGGGCAGAAAGGGGGTAAATACCTGGGCGAGGTAGACTGGGGAGGGAATTTTCCAAGAAATTTGTTTTAAGTTTCTGCCTCATCATTATAGGACTTTCACGTTTCTATTTTTAGCTGCACAAACGAGCCAGGCCCCACATTCCCTCATCTCCCCCTCCCCAGCCTTTATATATACAAAGCACATGCTGAAATCATTATTTAAAAACCTCCAAGTCCATAATTGCTCAGGTAGATGAAGAATGCGGCCTTTATGGCCATCGTTCGCAGAGAGGGCTCAGGATTCGGGGGAACTGTGGCTTATTCATGTTTGCATCCCCTTGCACCCAGCCCACACTGACCCCCGAGAGGCCCCGAAGAATCCAGTAGCTTAGAGTGAGAAGAGGCATTAGCGACAACAGAGTTCAAGCACTACATGTTAGAAGCAGAAACGGCCCTGGAGGACAGATGACATTTGTCCCAGGCCCACAGGACATCGATGTCATTGCTGGGACTTGAACGCAGAGGTCTTGACTTCCAGCATGGCGCTATTCATTCTGCTGTACTATGACAATTAGCTGAAAGCTCAGCTGCATGTGTTCAAACCCCAGGGGGCCTATTATTTGCTGTGAGACTTTGAGCAAGTTATCAAAGACCTCAGTATCTCAGTTTCCTCATCTGTAAAATGGGGATAACAAAAATACCCACCTGGGAAGACTGGAGAAGGACTGAATGCGGACCTGGAAGAAAGTGAGCCCAAGGTCTTAGGGTCAAGCCCTAAGCTCGTGACATAGGAGGTCACATTTCTCTCCGTGCAGTATGGACCCCAGAGTAGATTTCTCACAGTTCTGCCCGTCTTGGGGATTTCCCTTGCCATTGTCTTTCAGGGTTGCCCCTGAGTGGGGTGGCAACGGCCTGTGTTTGGCCAATACCATATATTGCTTCAAGCCTCCTGTGAACCAGCCACATTTTTTCCTTCAGCTGGTCAAAGAACTCTTTGAGGCCACACGTGCCAACTGAGCAAGAGAGGTCAGTTTAGAAAAGGCAGCTATGTGATTTCTGCCCCGTTATCTGTTCACATAGTTGTGCCTTCTGGCCCTGCTTAGGCCCAACCCAAAATAAACCATTTCTATCAGGTAACTCAAAGCATTACAAATGGCATTTTGACTTGGAAGTTCTGACAGTACACAGTTCACAGGCAGCTCTGCTGTGTGATCACGTGTGTCCCACATGAAGCACTCCATCTCTATTGGGGTTTCATGTCAAACCAGAGGTGCCTTTTTTTTTTTTGAGTCCGAGTCTCACTCTGTGGCCCAGGCTAAGTGCAGTGGCACGATCACAGCTCACCGCAGCCTCCCGAGTCACTGGGACTGCAGGACTGGCTAATTTTCTGATTTTTTTTGTAGAGATGAGGTCTTGCTATGTTGCCATGTATCTAGAACTCCTGGGCTCAAGAGATTCTCCTAGCTTGGCCTTCCAAAGTGCTGGGATTTCAGGTGTGAGCCGCCACGCCTGGCCTAGGAGCTGCTTTTCAAATGGAGCATCCTCTCTGCCTGGGAGGGCCTGGTCTTGACACAGAACTCCAAGGGCCTACACTCTGACACCCCCGTGGGACTCACCAGATATGCTATATCATGTCCTGATCTTCCAGAGACACCTCTGACACCTTCAAACCCGTCAGATCACTTGGTCTGAGGGGCTGCTTTATGACTTTCCTGGGCACTAGGCATTCTTACCTTGGAAGGTCCCTTCTTTCATCGAAAATAATTCAAAAATTCTATTTTGTGACTCCACTGGTATAAAGATGGACATAACCTAAGTGATTCATGATTACTATAGTCCTCTTTCCTTTTGAATTTAAAATAAGTTGAAATATTTTTGTGGGCCCCTAAAAGTATGAGGGGCTCTCGGCACTGTGCCTGGTGGGTAAGCAGGCCGACTCGCACCCCATCTGCACATGTTGCAGAGCCCTGCTTTGCTCTCTGCCCCCCAGGACTGGCAGCCTTCTAAGTCACCCAATACATGAGTCAGAGAAGTATCAGCAAGTGTGCGAATGTTGCCCCCGAAAACCAAAGGGGCCCATCAGCATCGTGCCCATTTCTTAGTAGCAAGAGGTGTAAGGTACGACTTATCTTTTACTTTAGATTCGTACTAGCAGCCCGAGACCACCATAGCCCCCCAGACTTCACCAGTGGGGCAGACCCCTGAATCTCTGTGGTGTTTACCTCTCACTCTGTGGCATACATATGTCTTTCTAGGGTACTGGGGCACTTACCACTTTCTGCACACCGGTCACTAGCATGGTATCATCAATACAGTAGACCAGTGAGGTGGTCTGCAGAATGTCAAGGTCATCAAGATTTCTACGAAGTGCATCATGTCAGAAAGCAGGAGTGTCCATACGGCCCTGCTGCAAGACAGTAACTGTGTCCTGCTGTCTCTGCTTTGGTCTTCCCTACTAATGGGAACCAAGAAAAATACACTCGCCAGGTTGACAGCCACATACTTGATTCCAGAGGCTGTACTGATCTGCTCCAGGATATATACCACATCCAGCCCAGCAGCTGAGCCAGGTTCTCCCACTTCGTGAGTTGATGCAATGTCCTCATCCATCCAGGCCAGGTAGCTGAGTTGAACGAGGAGACAATAGCAAATGCTACCCATGTGCCCTTTAAGTCTTTGTGGGTGGCATTAATCTCTGCAGTTCCTCCTGAAATACGCTGTTGTTTCTGACTACCTTAGCCCAGAGGGGATGAGTAAGACAGCATTCCAGGTGCTTCCATTTGGTACCTTTTACCCAGGATGGCTCTCATTCCCCTGGTCAGGGAACCCATGTAAAAGTTCTCCTAGCTGCCCAGGTGTTCAGTCAAGGACTTGGGAATACCTTGAGAGTAGGTCTACAAACACATTAAACCCACTGTGAGATGTGCTGGGGCCCAAACTCCATGCATCACCTGACTTCCTACACCCCTACTCTAACAGGAAGACCAAGAATGGCATTTCAGGTCCCTGGTTTCGGTATCAGCTGAGACGCCTTACCAGCAGTACTCAGAAAGTCTAGGTCCTCCCCGTTCCTGAGCTCAGAGTTACCCTGACAAGTGACCACAGATTTCTTAGGGAAGAATCAGGGCACTGTCTCCACTGATACTTTGAAGCCCCGTTCCACGACAGCATCGTCCATCACCAACCCCAAACCCCAAAGACAGCCACCATCGAGTGTCTCGTGGCTACCGCTGTGCCCGTCACCGGTACTCTCTTGTTGCTTTAGTTAGGGAGTGTCCACTGGGCCCTCTGGGCAAGCATCGTCAGCTGCTGGGTTCTCCAGTCTTAGCTATGAAACCTGTTATAATATCGCCACTCCCCCGAGTCTTCTGATTCCTTAATACCTACTATGACAAAGAACTTCTGACAGAGACATCCACATACTCTAGTCCATCACCATGACCAAGCTTCAAGGGGTCCCTCATCTCTCTGTCTTCTCCTCGTCAACTAAGGAAGTCTGCTTTCCCACTTGTCCAGACCCCCATAGGGTTCTTGAGGTGTAAGGAAGAGATTTACCTTATAAACTGCCCGTCAGCCCTTCCAGAGCCGCCCATGTGGAGCAGGAAGGAGAAAGTCGCAGTTCACACCTCATGGGGGGGTGGTTCCCCACTACCGAGGATGCTTTTCCCATTTCCTGGGACCACTCAGAGCCTCATCTGAACTATGCAACTCTGACCCCCTCCCACCCCAGCCACAGCTGACCTGCTCAAGAAGGTGCACCTGGGCAAGGGGGATGCAGACGGGTTTGTCTTGGGCATCTGGAACTCAGAGGAAATCTTGTACAACTAGGGGTCATCGGGACTCTGCTGGGTTGTAAGGTCCCAGAGGGCAGGCTCTTTGTCTCGTTCTCTCCCTGTATCCCCAGGGCCCACAACAGTGCCTGGTTCTCAATAAATATTATTGAAGGAGCATTCTTGAATGAGCCTGAGAGTAGGTTAATGAACGGGTTCTTGGTACTGAGATATCTTGGTTTCTTCCTTTCCCAAGTTGACTCTTCTTTGGCATCTATCATTTACCTTGCTATCTGTTACATTACCCGTTTTTTCCCTCTTAAAAAAAAGTCCATTTATATTGTTTGTAGCCAAAAACATTTTTAGCACACACGACAAGGGCAAATTTTCTATCACCAGGCACTGGCCGATGACACTTTTCTCAAATTACTCAAACTCTCAGCAACGCTCAACACAGTTGATTCCCCCAGTCCTTCTAGAAACTTTTTCCTGGTGGCCTCATGACTAGACTTCCTTGGATTTTCTCCCAACCCACTGGGAGTGCCTTCTTTTTCTCTGCTAGAACTCCAGAGACCCCAGGGGCTGTGGGCTGGATCACACCTCCCCAAAATGTGTTGAAATTCTAACACCAGTCCCGGTGAGTGAGATCTTATTTGAAAAGAAGGCCTTTGCAGGTGATAAGATGAGGTCATTAGGGTGCACCCTCATTCTAGATGATTTTTTGTCCTTAAGAGGGAAATTGGACGCAGAGGCAGACACGCACCCAGGGAGAATACCATGTGAAGATGAAGACAGGGATCGGGTGACGAGTCCCCAAGCCAAGTAATGCCAGTGACGGCCAGCAAACCACCAGCAGCTAGGAGAGAGGCCTGTAACAATCTCCTCCCAGCCCTCAGAAGGAACCACACTTGCCGACACTTTGACTTTGGACTTATTGCCTTCAGAACTGTCAGACAATCATGTCTGTTGTTGAAGCCAGTTGTGGCAACTTTAGGGAATTAATACAGCAGGGCTCAAGCCAAGGCTCTGCTCCCTGTGAGCACCCTGACCTGAAGGGTCGCACCCAGACCTGCACTCAAAGCCATCTCTATGCCGACGACCCTCACACTGTGTCTCTGGTCTTGATCTTTGTTCTGAGTTCCAGACTGCTGTGTCCAATGGTCTTCTTGTCAGCTCCACTGGGAGGTGTAATAGGCACCTCAAACCTCATTTATGCACTAAGCATCGTGATTTCCCAACTGAATCAGCACCTGTCTTCTCACTCCTGCCTTGGAAAGTGGCAATTCCTACCTCCCAGCAGCTCAAATCAAGCACCTCGGTGGCGTCTGTCTTGCCTTTTTCCCCCTCCACACCCAAGCCTTCAATGTCCCTCAACTCATGTCCAACGCATAAGTCAGATCTGTCTACCTCTCCCCGCATAGTGCCTCCAGCTGGCCCAGCCCCCTCCGATGTCCAACCCAGGCCTCACTTGGGCCCACGTCATCTGCCTAGCAGGTCCCTCACCTTCACCCACAATCCATTCTCCACTCAGCAGCCGGATACATAAATCAAGCCATGGTTAAGACACCCCAGTGGCTTCCCGTGTTACAAAGAGATGATGATCCCAAGGCTCTCAT
Organism: Carlito syrichta; assembly: GCF_000164805.1. Lineage (NCBI taxonomy): Eukaryota > Metazoa > Chordata > Mammalia > Primates > Tarsiidae > Carlito > Carlito syrichta. Next base: position 81,020 of record NW_007259735.1, read on the forward strand.
TTCTCACTCCTGGTCAGCCTCGCTGGCCTCATCCCATGCCATGCCAGCTTCCCTCGGCCCACCCCAGCCCCACTGCCTTTTGTTCTGGTCCTTGAGCACCTCAGGCATGTTCCTGCCTCAGGGCCTTGGCACATGCTGTCTCTACCATGTGACTCTTCTGGTGCTGCCTTCCCAGCACTCCAGTTTCAGCTCTCCTCAGAGGGGTCTTCTCGGACCCACAAGTCTCTGTCCTCACCCTCGGGTCCTGGCTGTGCGCCTCACAGCACCTTCTCACTGTCCGGCGTGAACTTGATTATTTATGTCTGGCTCGGTCAAGTACCCCTCCCCAAAAACACCCAAGCACACACACGTGCACCAACACACACGAATAGGAACTCCATGAAGACAGGGACTTTGTTCCTCTTGTTCGCATATGCATCTGGCCCACAGTAGGCATTCAAATAAACATTCTTCAAGTGAGTGAAAGAAGACTGGATAAATCCTCGAACCACTGCACGGATGATGGCGGGGGGCCCAGTCAGAACTCAGTCAACACCCAGTTCAAGGTTAAACTTCCCCCACCCCCGCCTCTGTGGTGGCCCAGACTCTAAGAAGGAGAGGGTGTTTGTTAAGTAGACGTGACCCTGACTTTCTCTGTATCAACTCCCTCCGGCATCTCAGTTTCCCACAGGTAAAACGAGGGAATTAATTGCAAAGGTGATATCTTTCCTCACCAAATTCACGGTTCATGCCCTGAGTATTCTCAGTGACTTTGACTTTGATCAGCCCCTGCAAAGAGAAGGGAGGTCTTGGGGTTGAGCAGAGCAGACCCAAGGACAAGTGACAGAGTGAAAAAGTGGACGTGGGCAGGTCGCGAGGAGGAGGAGGTTGCATGAGGAGGCCGCATGACCCGCACACAACATCTTCAAGAACACGTGCCAGGGCTGCAGTGGTACTGCTGTTGGTCATGTCTGTCTTTTCCTTTTTCTTTTTTTTTTTTGAGTTGGAGTCTCACTCTGTCACCCAGGCTGGAGTGCAGGGGCACACTCATGGTCACCGCAGCCTCGACCTGCTGGGTTCCGGCGATCCTTCCGCCTCAACTTTCCAAGTAGCTGGAACTACAGGCGCGTGCTACTACACTCGGCTAATTTTTTATTTATTGTAGAGATGAGGTCTTGCCAAGTTGCCTGGGCTGGTCTCAAACTGTGGGCTCAGGCAATTCACTCGCCTTGGCCTCCTAAATTGCTGGGATTCCAGGCTGAGCCACCGAGCCCGCCTGTCTCTTCCTTTAGACTGTAAGCTCCATGAGGGCATGTCTCAGTCTGTTTAGTGTTGCTATAAAAGAGCACCCAAAGCTGAGTAATTTATAAAGAAAAAATAAAAATAAAAATTAGCCAGGCTTGGCCAGGCACACTGGCTCACGCCTATAATCCCAGCACGTTGGGATGCCAAGGTGAGAGGACTGCCTGAGCCCACGAGTTTGAGATCAGCCTGGGCAATGTGGCGAGACCTCATCTCTACAATACATCAAGAAAAATTAGCATGTGTCTGTAGTTCCAGCTACTTGGAAGGCTGAGGCGGAAGGATCGCCGGAGCCCAGCAGGTGGAGACTGAGGTGGCCACGAGCATGCCACTTACACTCCAGCCTGGGCGACAGAGTGAGACTCCAACTCAAAAAAAAAAGAGTTAGCCAGGCTTGGTGGCATGTACCTGTAGTCTCAGCTACTCAGGGGACTGAAGTGGAAGGATGGCCTGAGCTCAGGAGGTGGAGGCTACTGTGAGCCATGATCACGCCACTGCACTCCAGCCTGGGCAAGAGTAAGACCCCGTCTCAAGAAGAAAAAAAGAATAAAAAAAGCCAAAAGAATTTATTTGGTTTATGATTTTGCTGTCTGGAAAAATTCCATGTGGGGCATCTGGTGAGGGCCTCAGGCTGCTTCCACTCATGGCTGAGGGTGAAGGGAGCCAGTGTGTGCAGAGACTACATGGAGAAGAAGGAAGGGGGGGCAGAAGTGAGGGGACACCAGCCTCTTTTGAACAACCAGATCTCTCTCTCTAGAACATCACTCCCCACTTCCCACCCCCACCAGGAAGGGCATAACCTGTGGGTGAGGGTCTGCTCCGCCCTGTGACTCAAACACTCCCTTCAGGTTCACCCCCAACAATAGGGGTCAAATTTCAACAAACAATTGGAGTGGGCAAACACCCAACCTCAGAGGGTGGGTATGTGAAGGTTCTGCTCACCAAAACCTCTCTTATGTAATGGTACTCCCAGTCTTTGGTCTCAGAACCCCTTCCCAGTCTAAAAAAATCCTCAAAGATCCCAAAGGGCTTCTGTTTATATTGATTATGTCTACGGCTCGATGGTTCTCTCTGGGGGGTAATTTTACTATGTCCGGAGACACTTTCCGTTATTACCACTTGCTGGGGGAAATGATCCCAGCATCCCTCAGGTAAAGACCAGAGATGTTGCTAACATCCTAAAATGCACATGACTGTCTCTCCCACATGACAAAAATGATCAGCCCAGAGTGCCTAGGTTGAGAAATCTTACTATAGATATTTACCATACTAGAAATTAATATGAAAAATCAGAAGAATGTTAAATAACTGCTAATTCATTTAAAAGTAATAATAGACCCATTATATACGAACATAACATTTTTTGAAAATAATTATATATGTATTTTTAAATAGTAAGAAGGGTCTATTGCTTTATTTTGTACATTTCTCTCACGTCTGATTGAAGCTGGATTTCCATATCTGCTTCTGCAGTAGGTTCCAAAATGTTGTCTTGGTTGAAGTACATGAAGATTTAGGCTCACACTATATGTAGCTGGGAAGGGGAGAGTGTTTTAACAGCCTCTTTGAATAATTGTACATATCCTCTTTGTTACCACACCCAAAACTCAGCAATGGCCATTTCATAAAGGTCAGTTACAGTGTGGAATCTGAAACCACATCCACGAACTCCCGGGTCTCAGGTACATTCAGATTCCCTGGTCTGTCTTGCACTTTGAGTGGATCCTTTACCTGTGCATGCTTTGTGATATCATGTGTTATGGATTGAATTGTGTCTTCCTCCTAAATTCACATGTCAAAGTCCTAACCCCCAGTACCTCAGAATGTGACCTGGGAAATACCTGGGAACGTTACAGGGAAGTAGCATCACTACAGAGGTAATTAGTTTACTTAAGATGAGGTCATACTGGAGTAAGGTGGGTCCCCGATCCAAAATGAATGGTGTCCCAATAGAAAGGGGAAATCTGGACGCAGACACACAGAGGGAGAATGTCATATGAAGACGAAGGTGGAGGTCAGGTGATGTGCCTACAAGACAAGGGACACCACACATGGCAGCAAACCACCAGAAGCAAGGTGAGAGGCCCAGGGAAGTGATTCGGCCGACACCTTGATCTTGGACTTGTAGGCTCTCTAGAACTGTGAGAGAGTAAATGTCTGTTGTCTAAGCCACCAGTGTGTGGTGCTTTGTTGTGGCAGCCCTGTGAAACCAAAATATCATGACTGGTCATTTTGAACATAGTGACTCATTGAATTATGCAGATCTCCTCAACGTTTCATTATACAATCCTGAGAATCACATGTGTAAATATCATCACAGGCCTCTTCAGAAAACGTTCTCATTATTGGGAAGCTATTAAGCTCACAGTGCCAGATACCAGTTCTCCAAAATTCCAATTTCCACTTGGAAGCTCACATTTTATCATCGGCAACAAATACAGTCAGCTGTTGTCCTTGAAGTGAGAGGCTCCTTGGGTTTATTTTCAAGAAAACATCTACCAGACACCCAAGTCTGAATAGTCATACTTTGTCAGTCATTTTTTCAATTAAATATGAGGATTCACGAAAAAAGTCTTCTAGTGCAGTTCACTGCTCCATAATCTCACCCGTGTATTTCCTCAAGACAACCATCAGCCTTCCACGTGCAGGAGGAAAGCGGGAGGGGGTTGCCGTGAACCGCTATTTCCTCACGTAGGTTGCTAAAGAAATCTCTGCCCAAAGGAAAAAACTTCGGACGTTCATACACGTGTGTTTGTTTTGGCTCGTCCCACTTTGAGTGCCCGGCTGTGAAGAATCCCATGACCTGCTACTGCAGGGACCATTTTCTTGATCTGTGTTGAGGCACCAGAGGTTTTACCCAGGTTGCTTTTGTACCATCAGTGCAAATGTGAAAAAGCAAATCCCATCTTAGTGTTAGTATTAAAATATCTCCCGGTGGCTCAAGCCTGTAATCCCAGAACTTTGGGAGGCCTGAGCCCACAGGTTTGAGAACAGCCTGGGCAACTTGGCAAGACCTCGTCTCTACAATAAATCAAAAAATTAGCCGGGCGTGGCAGCACGTGCCTGCAGTTCTGGCTACTTGGAAGGCTGAGGCGGAAGGATCGCCTGAGCCCAGCAGGTGGACGCTGGGGTGGCCATGAGCGTGCATGCCACTGTACTCCAGCCTGGGCGATGTAGTGAGACTCCGACTCAAAAACTAAAATAAAATAAAACACACACACACACACACACACACACACACACACACACACACACACACATCTCCGACTCCACAGATCTTCTGCAAGGGTCTCAGAGACCACCCCCCCAGAGGCCTAAAGACCACACTCTGAGAGTCAGTGCCCTGCCTCAAGCACAGTGACAAGGGCTAAACAAATCCTTGTGGAATAAATGATGGCTAGATGGAAGGGAGAGAGGGAAGGAGGGAGAGAGGGAGGCAGAAAGGGAGGGAGGAGAGAAAGAGAGAAGGAAAGCCCAGTTTGCTTCTGGCCTCAGCTTTCTGTGTCATCTAAGTGGCCGGGCCCCTCATACCTGGACTTTCAGCTGAAGGGAACTGAGTAAAGAAGGCTCTGTCACGGGTCTGCACCCCACCTCAGCAGACACTTCCATGCACAAATAGAGCTGCAGGGTTATGTCTTTTGGACGGGCTCGGTGAGACATGTCTTTCTTTTAATTATTATTTTTTTCTTTTTGATAGTGATGGGGTCTTACTAGGCTGCCCAGGCTGGTCTCAATCTCCTGACCTCAAGTAAGTCTCCCTCCCGCAGTGCTGGGATTACAGGTGTGAAACCAATATATCATGATTGGTCATTTTGAACCACCATTCCCAACCAAGACGTGTCTTAAGAGCACAACCCAAAGAACCTCGGCTCAAAGAGCTCTGTGGTCTTGTGACACAATTATGACAAAAAGAAGAGAGAGAAGGAGTGTCTTCATCCTTGGTCTATGAGGAAAAATACCCATTATCATTTACCATCTAGGACCAATGAGCTACTTTTAAATATTTTAATTCCTCTGTTGAAAAAAATTACTAATAAGGATAAGGGGCTAGAGTGAAGAACAACTTTATGAGATATTCTAATAAGAATTCGAACAGAGCAAACCTCCATTTTATTCCATATTTTCCTGGTTTTGAAGCTATACATACTTGAAATGGGCAACATTTTCTGAATACAATTAAATTCTTATCAACTACCATGCATGGATGAGGGATACACGCATCTTGTACAGACTGACTTCAGATTCAAAACACACCTCTACTGGATTCTAGCTTCTCATCACTTCTGACTTCCCTTCTGGCTCTTGCAAATTCAAAGTGCAAATACTTTAAGCAATTGTTGAAACCTTTAATGGCTCATAATTTTGCTAAAGACCGGACAGTCATCTTTTCTCCATAATTGCAAAAAAACTGTACTTATAGCTATATAAACACCAATTAGAATGAGTTATCCAACAACATTTTTTTCATTGCTGCGTCAGGTATTTCCTTCCAGTCACCTTCAGGTGCATATGTCCACTTATGGACATGTGCATGTGTCCACTTATAGACTGCATCAAGTAAATGTTGATACACAAGCATCTTAAAAGATGGAAGAATACTGTTATACTTTTTTTTAGTAAAACACAATAGCCCAAAATATTGCATGATGAAGTCCTTCCTGTCGAATGACTAACTAAATGAGAATACCACATAACCTTTTTTCCCTTAGAAATGCATTGTTTACTCATTGATTTTGAGTTTGAGAAAATTCATCTAGGACATTGTCATCTGAAGACTCATCGTCTGAGATTTTACTTATATGATCAATTTTACCATCCTCATTAACTCAAGTCTATAGTGATGCTGTCTCTCGGCATTCATTTTCTGAGTCATCTAATAGTCATGAAACATCTTCCTCTGTCAATTTCTTCTGTTTGTCATTAAGAAAGGAAAAGGGGAAAAGTCTGATTTCTCAGTTGTGCTTAATGAAAGCAAAAAATTAGACTATAAAATGGTATCTCCAGTCTTCTTTTTATATCTCCTGATAGTGTAATACTTTGTACAACTGTATTAGTTTCATATTGCCACTGTAAAAAATAAACATAGATTTGGTGACTTAAAGCAACACAAACATCTTATCTTACAGTTCTGGAGGTCAGGAGTCCAAAATGGGTCTCATTGGCCGAGCTGTCAGCAGGACCACATTCATTCCGGAGATGCTGAGGGAGAATTGTCTTCTTGCCTCCTCTAGCTTTGAGAAGCCAGCCCCTCTCCCTGGCTCATGGCACCATCACTCCACCTCCAAAGCCAACAGTTGCTACTCAGGTCTTTCTCACACTGCTCCCCGCTGGGAAACTACTTTCAATGACCCCTCCTTCCTGACTTTTTTAGACAACCTTGTGATTAACATCGGGCCACCCAGAAAATCTAGAATCTTCCATCTCAGTGTCCTTAATGTAACCACATCTTCAAAGTCTCTTTTGTCAGGTAAGGTAATATATAGTATTTACCATTTTCAGGGATGTGGACATCTTGGTAGCAGTGGCAGGGCAGGGGTGGGGCGTCCAATACTCTGCCTACCCCAGCAACACAGTAAGAAAACTGTAGCGTGACACAACAGTGATGATTTATGTCATTACTGCATCATCCTTCTAGGAGATGCCATCATCATTTCATTGTCCTATTATTTTAGTCTTTTTAGCATGAAACATCTTCCTCTGTCAATTTCCTCTGTTTGTCAATTTCTTCTGTTTCTGATGTGACGATGGGATAATACCTAGACTGAAAAAAATAGCAAACATTTCAAGAAAGAAAGAAAATAGGATCAATAAAATCCCATAATATACCTTAAATTTATGAAAACGTCCAATGGGTCCATGTGGTAATTGCAAGATAAAGCAATAATTTTCTATTTTAAAATGACAGGTATTATTTCTCTTTCTTCCTCTGGAAATTTTCTAAGGAAGAAAAAAAGTTATGAAATATCAATCCTTCCAAATGGAACTGCTCAAGAAAGAAACCAAACTAGAATCCAGACAAAAGGATCCTGATTATATATGAGGATTAGGCTGTGCTAAGCAGAAACCCTGTCCACTCTCAAGTAAGAACATTAGAGCGATGGCATGCGGCTAAATCGTGAACTCTGATCCTTGGAGCAAAATCAGGAGAAAGCAAAGTGGGTCAGAGACTGCTGTGTTAGTCGAGGGAAGGTAAGCTACTATAACTTAGGAAGACCCTAAAATGCTGTGACTTGAGGAACACAAAAGCACATTCCTGTCTTTCATTCATAACCAAGGTGAAGGTCGACGGTTGGCAGATAGCTCCATGTGGAGATTCAGGGATTCAGGTTTCTTCCATCTTGTCGCTCTGATATCCCTTGGGAACTTGACACCCATGTGGATGGGGTTCTAGCAGGCAGGAATGGGCAGAGCCCACAGACAACACCCAGCTGCTTTCTCAAGGCGTAGTACAAACAAGTTCTCCCAATAGAAAGAACTTGGTCGTGTGATCACTTTCAACCCCATGGGACACTGCAACTTTTGGCCCAGCTACATGCCCATAAAGAGGAGGAGAGTGAATCTGGTTGTACAGCGAGCAATCTCCACCGCAGGGAGTGACCTGATCCTCTGATCATGGCAGACAGGCCCATTTCAGTTCCTAAAAAACAAGAAATAATTGGGCTACATTACAAAGCAGCAATTCTTAGTGGGCCAAAGCTGAGAATCAGAATTACCATGGAAGTTTTTTCTGACTCAGCCCTCCGGAATCAGAAACTCCAAGGAGGGACCCAAGCAAACACATTTTTGAATAAATTCCTGGGCAATTCTGCTCTGGTTATGATCTACTGTTCATTAGGGTAAGAGAGGTAAGCCCATTCTACAGAGTCCCTTTCCGCAGTCAGAGGCCTTGTGTGGGGGATCTGCCCAGCTATGGTTTAAGCCCTCCTGGGCTTCCTGAAATTGCCCCATCCCCAGGCCTGAGATTCCCCTCCCCAAGCCCCAGATCTGACCCTTAGCAGGCACTGAGTGAATATTTGTCTAATGTATTATTTTTACTCTCACAACAGAAAGAATATGAGAGTCTTTTGAAATACCATTAAACCAACAGACAGAAACTCTTGTGTGTCTTTGACTCCATCTGAATTCAACAATAAGTATCAATAAACCACTTCCGAGAAAAGGCGTTTCCAAAGTGCCCCCTCCCGTAAAGTAAAACCCTCACTTGGAGGCCAGGACTCCTTGTTGCTGGAGCCTGCGAAACTCTAGGTGCACAGCAACTTTCCCTGCCTTGTGCCCAGCAGGGGGATCCTCTGGAGTGGGGCTTCTTCCACTTGAACGTGAAGTTGTAAGTCTTGCTTCAGTGGGTGGCGGGAGGGGGTAGGCTCAGATGCTGCATTTCTAACAAACTCCCAGTCCCAGGCATGGCTGATGCCACTGGTCCGTGGGCCAGGCTTTGAGTACTGAAGTTCTAGAAAGCAAAAGAGCAGGCACAGGGGAGCATGTTTTAGTGTCAGTGCTGAATCCAGTTCAGGCCTTCGCGTTGGCTCTTCTTTCCTTCCTCTTTCCAGTCTCCTGCTCTCTGGGGAGGGAACAGATCCTTGTTCTAAACTTGAGGGTAAGATGTACCCAGGGTGGGAGGGGAAAGCTGGAACTTGGAGTCCCCTTCACGAAAAAGCATTATCCTCAAATGTCCCTTGATGGAGCAGAGGCCTGGTGAAGGCTTGTCTCAATGGCCTCAAGAATCTTGGAGGGAGCAGGAGGTTGCCCTCTCCAGAATGAAAAAGGGAACGAGGGTGGATTGATGGTTTCCTGGGCCCTGCTTGCTTGTGGCTTTTTAGCAGACTTTCTACCAGACCACACATATCCCCAAGCTCATGCTGAATGCACTGCGTCCCTCGGCAGGAAGGGACCTTGCTATCCCTGTCCGAGCATCTATTTTCCCACTTGAGGCAGACAGGCAAAAAATAACCTGCCTAAGGCCACAGCGTTAATACTCTTTCCATGTTTCTGGGCTTCTAGCCTAGGCCTAGAGGCTTTCCCAAGAAGTCACACCGCTCACCAGACTTGTAGGAACCGAGGGAACTCGGCCCGCTCACCCCTCTCCCTGCCTGGCAGCCAGGCAGAGGGCATCATTGGCCACGGGCCACTCTGGGTCCCCTGGCTTGACCCCCAAGTTGCTTGCCTTGCAGAATGCTCTGTTTAATGCTTATTCCTCCTGGTGTTTCATGATTGATTCAGCCCCTCGCTGCCGGGTCTGACCAAGTAAGCCATGCGCGTTTGTGTAATGTCAACTTCATCAAAAATGCAGGAGTTGGGGTTTTACTCGTCTGCGCGCTACCTAGACGGTTTAAGTCGATAATTGGTGGTTTTTGCGAGCCAGGGAGCATGCTGGCAGCCCATGGGCTGGCTTCTGCCTTCTCTCAAGTGATGCTGGGTCCTCAAAGCTCTGGGGAACCCAGCATCTTCCGTCTCCTAAAGGTGAGGACAAGGTCTGATGTGGGGCGATTGACTGAGATGGAGAGTTAGGAGGTTGGGAGTGGCTTTTTCAAACAAGCGCCACAAGTTTTAAAAACAAATTTAGCAATGCATCATTATACTGCTATTAAATATTACAGATGAAAATCTAATGAGATAGAGAAATGTGTATTCATCCATCTATTCAAAAAATACTTATTGAGTATTGGCTCTGTGCTAAGCACTAAATTAACAGAGGCTCATAAGGCATACAAGGTTCTGATTCTCGTGGAGCTAAAATTCTATTTAAGAGAAACAAAATCAGCCAGGCTCGTTGGTTCAACCTGTAATCCCAACACTTTGGGAGGCTGAGGCAAGTGGATCGCTTGAGCCTGTGGGTTCGAGACCAGCCCGGGGAACTTGGCAAGACCTCGTCTCTACAATAAATCAAAAATCGGCCAGGCGTGATAGTACACGCCTGTAGTTCTGGCTAGTTGGAAGGTTGAGGAGCCCAGCAGGTCGAGGCTGCAGTGGCCGTGAGCATGCCACTGCATTCCAGCCTGGGCGACAGAGTGAGACTCCAACTCAAAAAAAAGAGAAACAAAATCGAACTACAAAATGGAAAAATAATAGTAAGAGTTAACATTTACTGAGCACTTACTGCATGCTGGGTACTGTTCTAAGCACTTCACAGAGGGAATGCTTCTATTTTCAAGGCATTTTTGAAAGCCTATCTGTTCACAGAAAAAACACAGACAGAAGAAAACATTAACGGGCTTCATCCCCAGGTTGCGAGTGCATGGAGGACTTTTATTTTCTCCTTTTTGCGAACCTGAATCATCTAAACCTTCTTTATGTCTGGTGCGTAAAAAAAAGAGAATTAAAGGGGAGGAAAGGCACATTCATGTGTTGCAACCTCAAAGAAATCAGGCAGAGAGCTTCAACACGCTTCCCGCTTGCCGCCGGAGATCCTTAAGTTCTGCATCTACAAGGCAAGATGCTGGCCCGCCCCAGCCCTGCTGGGTTCTGTCCCAGCTCAGAAATCTGCCTCTTCCTCCCTGGAGAATAGAGTCGCTGGAGAACCCTGAGGCTGTGGCTCAGCCGTAGGGCTTGTGGTCAGGGCTGGGGGAGGGTCCGGCATCTGCTGATCCAGCCTTTGAAAAAGAGTCCTTTAATGCAATGTCTCAGATGGGCCGTGGGAGCCACACTCCCTCCCACCAGGTGTGCAGGTGCCAGTATCCAGCCTTCCCTGCTGATGAAACTCCAGCCAGACCCTGGCAGCAGGGGCTGCCGGCCAGCCCCGCTGGACCCCTGCCCTGGCCAGAGAAATGGAGGACAACAGCTATGCCACTGTCTGAAAGTCCTCGTGCCCCTGGAGGCCCTGCTGGACATCTCTCTGGCTCGGAAGGCGCCTCGGAAGGGCACGGTGGGTGGCTGCCCAGGGTGATCTTGGTAACCCCAACAACAAGCTACATCTGGAAGTTCCAACTCTGAGCTCTCAACACACAGGGAGGCCTGACACCCAACACTTTACATTTCTTTTTCTTTTTCTTTTTTTGGGTCACACTCTCCTAGCGGGGCCTCCAGAATGTTGGGTCAGGCCTTCTGGGGTGTGGGTGTCTGGGGTATGATCTGATGCCTCTTGAAAGATGCAAAGAGTTCGAGACCCGCCTGGGCAACTTGGCAAGACCTCATCTCTACAATCAAAAATTAGCTGGGCGTGATAGTGCACACCTGTAATTCCAGCTACCTGGAAGGCTGAGGCGGAAGGATCACCAGAGCCCAGCAGGTTGAGGCTGCGGTGGCCAGGAGCGTGCCACTGTACTCCAGTCTGGGTGATAGAGTGAAACTCCAACTCAAAAAAAAAAAAAAAGATGCAAAGAATTGCACAGAAGTTAGATTAGAAGAATGTAGTTTATTTAAAAGTAAATTAGAGAGAGAAAGAGAAGATTCACTTCCTCAAGGTGTGGGAGGGGACCAAAGCCAGGAAGCATGGCAACAGCCGTAGTGCAAAGAACACAAGGCCACACCAGAGTCTAGCAAGGCAATGGCCAACTTTATATTTCTTAATTCATTTAATCCTCATTCATATCATCATCATCCTCATTTTACCAGTAAGAAAACAGAGGCCCAGAAAGGTCAAGACATTTGCCCCAAATCACACAGCCAGGGAAAATCAGGCTGGCAAGCTGACTCCAGATCCCACACCTAACCATTCTGCTGGCTGGGATCTCTGGAGACACCACCTCAGAGGGCCCTCCCCCAGGACAGGTCACATGAGGAGGTAGCAGAACCCTGAATCAAGGAAACAAGTGTGAGTGTCAGGCAGTCCTGGCCTTGAATCCTGTCTCAGCCACTTACTCACTGTGTGTGAACTTGGACAAGTTCTTCTGCCTCCCTGGGACTCTGTCTTCTCACCTCTGTAATGGAGATGTAATGTCTGCCTTTTCAGATTGCGGGGCAGGGGGCTTTCACTAATGATGACTGAGCACCTGCTAAGTATGCCAGGTGCTGTGTGGGGTCCCTCGCATGCACTATTTAATCTTTGTCATACCCTAGGGCACTAGGACTGTTTGCACTTTACAGATGGAGAAACCGAGGCTTAAAAAGATTAAGTGACTTCCCGACGTTCCAGGAAAGAAGCAAAGCCGAGATGTGAACTGTGTCCTCTAAGGACACTAAGGCCCAACTTCAGCCCGTCTGTCACACGAGCCACCTCTGCATCAAATGCACTGGTGGGGGACTCCTGGTCACATGAGCCCCTGGGCCAGCAGCATCCTTATGGCTGCTGCTTTGAGGAAACAGACAAAGTGCTTTTGCACCCAGCACAGTGCCTGGCACACTGGAGGCCCCGGTACCCCAGGTGTGCTCACGATCCACGTATTGTGGGCACGCCAAGACCACCCACGGCAGCCGAGATCACATCCTCTCCTCGCTGGGCCCGGCGAGGGCTTCCGGGAAGCAGCATGCCCCTTCTCTCCAGACTTCACTGGGGAAGTAAGGGAAGCCCATCCACCACAGTCACACAACTGTTTCCTCCTTCAAAGCCAATGGGGGCAGACAGGAGGCCCTTAGGGCCCCTCTGGCCCTCACACACTGCCCATTGCGCCAGGACCAGCCTGAGGGGAAACACGAAATGGCGTGACTCCAGGGCTGTTTCACCAAGTTGTCCCGGTCCCAGGTTGTCCACAGAGCGACTTTTCCTGCAAAAACCTCAGCTGGGGCCCAGGACAAGAGTAGCCTTGGAAGGCTCTCGGTCCTGGTGTCCCAGCTAGCAAGAAGTGTGTCTTCCTGTTCTCCATCCATCTAGCACTGACCCTACATTTTTTTTTAAAGATGTGGGGTACAATTCAGGGTTAGGTATACAAATGGTCATTGTGCTGGTAAAGTTTGGGCCACACTTTGGTTCCCACTTCACCTAGTTTGAGATCAGGTACCCTTATTGATAGAGTATGCTCCCCTCCCCTACCCTAGCAGTTTCCCACTACTGCCAATCCCTTTCTTATAGTATTATGATAATTGTTCAGAATCCACTTATGAGTGAGAACGTGTGATACTCAGTTCTTTGTTTCTGTGGTAGATCACTGAGTATTGTAGCCTCTAAGTCCATCCAAGTAGCTGCAAAGTTTATAATTTTGTCTTTCTTTATGGCTGCATAATATTCCATCATGTATATGTACCACTTTTTTTTTTTTATCCAGTCCACTTTTGATGGGCTACGTTTGAAAGCCAATTGCCTCCTCGTGTCCACGGAGGCCTCAGGAGATTCCACATGGACTAAATCCATTGTCAAGTTCTCCCAACCCCTAGGACCTGCATAAAAGGCAGGCTGGTTACTGTTGAAAGGAAATTTACCAACATCCCATTATGCTCTGCTCACTTTACAGATGAGCAAACAGAGAGATTAAGTTAATTACCCAAGGCCACACAGCTCATACATGATGTCGCCGGGATTAGAATCCATGTCTCTTGGCACCCAACTCAGTTTTGCTTCTGCTGCAGGCCTGTCTCCTAGGCATCTAATAAATATTTTTTGTCACCTAATAATGATGACTTCAGGCTTGGGGTCGTGGTGGTGTTGGCCTTGACTCTGACTCTGAGAGGTCTTACACAGGCCACAGAGGGATTTCTGGGTGGTACCATTGCACAAAGCAGACAGGAACCTTCTCAAGGAGGGTCATCCCTGTTATCGCCACCCTCAGGACAAAGTGACATGAGCAATGCATTCAAATCAGGATCCAGTCCTGGCCCTGTGTCTTTGGGCTAGTCATTTCCTGATACGAACCCTAGTTCGTCTACAAAATAAGGAGAAAACCCCCTCCTTTATGGTTTTGTAGGGCGGTGATACGGTTTGGATATTTGTCCCCACCAAATCTCATGTTGAAATTTGACCCCCAGGCCAAATGTGGATGGAGGCTCATGCCTGTAACTTCAGCACTTCAGGCGGCCGAGGTGAAAGGATTGCTTGAGGACAGGAGTTTGAGACCAACCTGGGCAACATAGTAAGACCTCATCTCTACAAAAAAATTAAAAATTAACTGGGTGTAGTGGCATGCACCTATAGTCCCAGCTACTCAGGAGGCTGGGGCAAGAGGATCGCTTGGGTCCAGGAGTTAAAGATTGCAGTGAGCTATGATTGTGTCACTGTACTCTAATCTGAATGACAGAGTGAGATCTTGTCTCAAAAAAAAAAGAAAGAGAGAAAGGAAGAAAAGAAATTTGATCCCCAATATTGAAGGTGGGGCCTAGTGGGAGGCATCTGGGTCATGGGGAGGGATTCCTCATGAACTGCTTGGTGCCTAACTCCGGAATGAGTGAGTTCTCGCTCTGTTAGTTCACAGAAGAACTGCACCTTCCTCCCACCTGTCTCTCTCGCTCCCTTGCTCTCTCGCCATGTGACGTAGGCTCCTCTTCCTCTTCCGCCGTGACTGGAAGCTTCCTGAGGTCCTCACTAGAAGCAGAGCATGCTTCTTGTACAATCTTCAGAACTGTGAGCCATATAAACCTCTTTGCTTTATAAATTACCCAGCCTTGCGTATTCCTTATAGCATCGCAAACAGACTAAGACAGGAAGAACAAATTAAGTAACATGTCAAGTGTGGAACACTGTGCCAGGAACAGGACGTGCTCAGGACAGGCAGGACCAACATCTGCTCGGTCCCAACATCATCAGGTCTGTGTGAGAAGATCGAAAAAAGATCAGAACCCACCAAACCCAAGGCCATGTCCATTATAAAATACCACTAAGAATAAAAAACTGCAGAATAACCTCCAATCTAAGGGTTTTTTATCTCTTGGGGTTTTGATTTCATGCGTAGAGAAGTCTTTCTAGCTTAGACATAGATGTTCATCATCTGTCACTCTTGTGCACACGTAAAATGAAAAATGGTGACGTCTTCCCCAAACCGCTTCATGTTCAGAGCCCGATTCTTCTGAATTCCTTCTAACGTGGGGTCGCTGGGGTTTGTGTTTTCCCACATGATACTGTCCTCTTGCCTTCAAGAGCACTGGTGAAGTGGCACTCTCTGAGTGACTCCATGAGAAGTAAACGCCATGTGTGCTAGCCTCTTCCCCTGGCTTTGTCACTGGGTGGCACAAGCTCACTGTGGACTCCCGCGTGGGCACTGTGGTTAACGTGTCTGATTTGCCGCTTCCCCAAGCCCCTCCCACAATCGTTTTGTTCCTAAAATCCCCCTGGACTTTCTACCAAGCCACTGATTCTCCTTCTGTAAGTGCTGGTACTGGAGTTTTCAAGCAACCGCAGCGGTAAGATGCCACCGATCCCAAGATGCATGCAGACTCCAGAGATATAAATATGTGAGAATATTTGCATTGTAGGATGACTGATTCGGGTAATAACATTTATCAAGGCCCCACTAGGAGCCTGGCTCCACGCAACATCTCTTTTGTTTGATTTAGTATTGCTGTTCTTTATAGATGAAGACTCTGAAGTTCAGAGAAGTAAAGGAATTTGTCCAAGGTCACACAGCTAATAAGTGGCTAAGCCAGGACTTGAACTGAGGTCTCTTTGATCTTGTCACCACAGAAGAGATGGATCCTTTCCCGAGAAATTCCTCTAAACCAGCTTCTGAGGCCAAAGGGTTCATGTAAAATTAAGTTAGCCCTGACCTTGGGAAGCCATTCCCCCCGTTTGACTTCTTTATTTTAGAGTATAGTAATGATAATATTTTGTGCCAGGTGCTATTCTAGCCACTACAGGTGTCCTAGCACATAAAATGTCCCCAGCTGGGCAGGGAGCGATGGCTCATTCCTATAATCCCAGCACTTTGGGAGGATTTGATTGAGTCCAGGATTTGATTGAGTCCAGGAGTTCAAGACCAAACTGGGCAACATAGCGAGACCCTGTCTTTACAAAAAATCAAAACATTGGCCATGTGTGGTGGCACACACCTATAGTGCCAGCTATTGGGAGACTGAGGCAGGAAGATTGCTTGAACTCAGGCATTGGAGGCTGCGGTGAGCCGCGATCATGCCACCGCACTACAGCCTGGGCAACAGAATGAGATCCCAGCTAAAAATAAAATAAGATAGCCCCCACTGCCTTATGGGGTGAGTTCTACCCTTAGCCTCATTTCACAGATGAGGAAACTGGGGAGGTGAGGAGAGGTGATGCCACGTACTCAGGCTCACACAACCGGGAAAGGGAAGGGCTGGAATTTCGAGGCAGGCAGTTTGGCTCCAGCTGTCCCTGTTTTAGCCTACTCCATCCTCCGTCTCCCCAAACTGGCACAGGAAACTTGCCGCTGCCCTAAGCCCCCCGCCCTGCCCCTCCTCACCCCTGCTGCCCTAAATCCTGTTGACTTTCGTGGTGGCCAGGCCCCTCTCCTGCTGGGAGCAGGATTTGGGCTGTCAGGCTCAAGTCAGACGGATGGCCTTCCCTGGCCAGGCCTGGCTTCCAAGTTTCTTCACACTGGACCCAAACACAACACAATCTAACGGCCCTGGCTGTTCTTCAGAAAAAAAACGCAAGGCGGGTGTGGAAAGAAATCTAATTAGAACCCTCCGAGCCCCAGCTCTTCCTCTTATTAAATTAGCCCCTTTGAAGTGGAACTTGACTCATTATAATAATTTGAATGCCGAGGAATTGTCTTGTATGTTCCTGATCTGAGAAAAATTGCTTTCACAATTGCATTTAACCATGTCCTGGTCTCTCTCCATTGGGACAAAGGGCAGTTGTCGATGCCAAATGGTTTCTGCCTTGGAGACAAGCTGAGGAGGGTCCGCACAGCCACCTCCCTGTGGGCGGGTATGCTGAGAGGCTGGGGGGGGTGGGGAGGGCTCCCATGCAAATGTGGGGAGGGGGCCACTTAGGTCTCCTACAACATCCCAGCCACAGGCCCACGTCAGAATGCCAGGTGAGGACGTGGAGGTGGCTGGGGAAATTTAGAAAGTCCAGGCCACGTTCTCCATGTGAACTGAGTGGCCCAGAAAAAGGGGTCCCCCAATACAGACCTCTGGGCTGCACTGGAACCCCCTGGCTGCAGACTCAGGGTCCCAGCCCCAGGGAGTCGGACTCTTCAAGCCTGCAGAAGGGAGCCAGGGTCTGTATTTTGTAGAGCTCCCCAGGGTAATTCCAAGGTACAGTCAGGTGTGGACCCCACTGGCCTGGAGTGACTGGATCCTGCAGGGGTGCTTGGTCTCTGATGCCCATCCTTTGTCCCAGAACCTCTGAAGTGGGGGTGGGGGGCTCTGGACAAAACAGCATTTGCTACCATTGCAGAGGAGGCTTCAAGAACCCCTGGACCGGCCAAGTGCCGCACAGTCAGCTCTGGTGACCTGTTCTCTCTGTTTCCCTGGGGTCGAGGAGAGTAGGACCCGTGGCTGCCAGTCCCAGAGTCCATGGGGACCTCCTGTCCATGGGGACTGCTTCCCCACAGCTCTGGTTCAGTGAGAACATTTTTTGCCTTTTATTGAGGGCATAAACAAGAGGCAATATTTGCTCTGAAAGGTTTTTTTTTTCATGTGCTTTTAGGGATTCCAACATCTACCCATCCTTTCTGACCTAGTTCAAGACTCACCTCCTCTAAAAAAAGCCTTTGCCAGCAGGACACAGTGCTCACACCTATAATCCCAAACATGGATCTTCTCAAAAGCCAGCCCAAGCCAGAGTGTCCATCAGAGACCTGGTCAGTTGTCCCTTAGGAGGTCCCCGTGGGGCAGAGGAAGTTCGAGGACCAGGGCCCATGCCTCCCTTGTGAGAGAGGAGGAGCCCTGATGCCCAACCAAGGTCACACCTCCCAGCATCCTTGCCCTTGTCCCCAGCCTGCGTCCTCCCAGAAGCCCGGCTGCTTGTTCCCCCGAGGAAGTAAATCAACGCCAGGATGTTCCTTCCTCCTGAGCAACCATTTCCCGCCCACAAGACCCTTTGAGGAGGTGCCACACGGCCCCCTCCTCCAGCAGAGGCAGCTCTGTGTAGCTGTGGAGACAGAGGTAGCTCCAACCCCTGGGCTGGCCCCAGAGAGTGTGGCCGGTCTCTCGAGGGAGCCACAGGGTTCTTGAAGAGAGTTGTGGTCAGAAGGATGACTGGATCTCAGCAGTCTCTTTGCTCAACAGAACTCCTCTCTGGTGTCGCCAAGTCACATCTGCTTGCCTTCCCGACTCCAGGGCAGGGTCTCCAGCTTGGGGTGTAGCGAGCTTCCAGCCACAATGCTTTTCCAGTGACACTCTATCCTATACATCCTCCTTCCCCAGACCTTCAAAAGAAGAACCAATCTAAGTATCTGATTCCTGAAAATGTTTTTGCCAGTGGCCATTAGTCTAACCCTGAAATGGAATATATCCAACCCTTGCATTAGTTTGCAAAGAATACCCCTGCTGTGACATTCCAGATGACGTCAAAGGCTGGCAAGCCCAACGGCTTGCAGCAGAACAACCACAGGGTGCAACCTTTCAGACTACTCTGCTTCCTTCTCCGGGTCTCTCATTCATACTCTGAATTAATATTTGTCCACACTGCACCCTACTGTGAGATACGAGTACTGCCCCATCAGTGGCTTGAGACTCAGACTGCTTCTTCTGTTGCCTGAATCCCTGCTGTGCATCTTTAACGGTGGGATTGCCAACACAGTCAGTCACCGTGACCCCTATATCCTTGCAACACTGCTCATGTAGATGTCGTATGAGATTTGGCATCACACAGACCTGAGTTCAAGTCCTGGTTCTGCTACTTTGGACAAGTCATATAACCCCCAAGCCTCAGTCTCTGCATCTGTAAAATGGGAATGACAATGCCAGCAGGTTTATTCTAAGGACCAACTGAGAGTCGTATGCAAATCTCATATAACAGTGCCTGGCAGAGAGTAAGCATAATGAATGTTGGGCATCATGGCTATCATCATTATCACCATCATCACGTGTCTTACAGAAGAAACCGAGGCTCAGAGGGAAAATGGTTTCCCAAGAGACACACAGACACACGAGGAGTCCCGGAGGCAAACACATCTCTCCGCTTCTACATGCTGGGCCCTTTTTATTCAACAATGCTCTCAGAGTGCAGCCTTTATGGTGAATGAGGGAACAAAGACCCTTCATGAGGGTTCAAAAAAATACTCAAATAGGATAAAGTGACACGAGGACACCACAAAGGAGCCAGGTGAAGAGGGAGATCCCGCCGATTCCCACGCCTCCCCTTATTGGCACAAAAACACAAAGGAACGTCAGAAGAAAAATGTTTTAAGTGGGTGGGGAGGAGAGGACTGCAGAGACTGAAGAAGGGAACAGGAGCATGAAACACCCAGCCCGCCCAGATCCCCAGCCCCCTCTGTGCTCCCAGAGTCAGGTGGACCCGGGCTGGCCCCTTTCTGGATGGAGAGATGGCTGACGACCACCGCAAAGGACTCGGTGCCACTGCCAGAAATGGCTAGCCCCAGAGACAGCAGAGGCTCCCAGATTCCTGGTCTCTGATCTCTGCCTTGGAACATTCTCGGGCCAAAATAAATGTGGGAACCCCAGGAGGAGTCTTGGAGCTGGAAGAAAATCCAAGATGTCGCCCAATGCAGCCCAGTCCTTCCAGGCAAAACCACAGCAAAACCATTCCCGACAGATGCTAATTAGATGAATGGCCTTAAATTAAATAATAGGGGATGGGTCGGGCTGAGGGTGCCAAGGATCATATGAGCAGAAATGCTGTCCAGGGAAAACAGTGGTGAAGACCAGAGTGACTGAAGCACAGACAGGAGGAAGTGGAACGCAGGTAGGGACTTGTGTAGACCCCAGGAGCTCACGGTGAAGCAGCCGCTGACCAACCCCGCACAGCCAGGCGACAGCTTTGGCCTGGGCGCCTGCAATGTTCAGCCGGGCTGCTGGTCTCTCCCGCCCCTCGCAGCCCCGCAGGGCCATCTCCCCAGCCCTGTCTCCCCTGTCCCTACTCCTCTCCTACCGAGGCCAGCAGCAGGACTGCTTTTAGTTCTTGGAATCCAAAAGGCTTTGCAACGGCAGTTCCCTTGGCCTGGAACACCATTCCCTCACAACGCTTCCCACCCCGAGCCTGCTGCTAACATCTACCCTTCCTGGAGGTCTGGCCTTAATCCTGGGATCCTGCTCACACTGCCAGTGCCTGAGGGGCTCCCTGCGTCTGGCCCAGAGCATGCCAGTGCCAGGCCCCTGGTCGGCCACTTCATCACAGCTGTTTGCCCGGGACTGAGCACAGAGCGGGGACACTTTACAAGTCGTCCGCAGATATGGACCACTTCCATTTTCAAAGCAGGAAACAATGAGAAGTGGGTATCTAATGTGCCCTTAGCCATCCTGAAATAGTAATAAAGCAACGTGGAGTAAGTACTCTCACGTGCCCGCTGTGTTGAGCATTTCACACTCCCCATCCCAGTTGAGCGCACAGGGAGCAGCCAGTTATCATTACCCCCGCTTGTGGGTGGGGAGATGAAGATCAGAGAGGTTGAGTAACTTGCCAGAGATCACAGAGCCTTGACTTAACTGTGGGCTTGGCTGGT
>NW_007259735.1:101723-157882 GCF_000164805.1 Carlito syrichta
CTTCCCCCCACCTCCGTGTGTAACTCATGTAACTTGACACCGCGCCTGCGGCCACACCAGCCCATTTCCTCTTCTCCCATCTCAAGCCCAGATGGGGTCTGAGCGACACTTATCTCATTCCCGTCATCCCTGTGGACAGAGGGCAGGAGGAAGTGACTGCCACCCCGAAGGAGGCTTGGTCCCTAGGGTCTGAAGGTGCCGTCTGGCCCTGGCTGCCACTGGGCTCCCATCAGCAAAGCAGAAGCCACAGGGACAGGGAAGGAAGGGGGTGGCAAGCGGCTGTCATCACAGACTGTGTGTCCTCCGTCCACCAGGGGAACTCGCGGAGGCTGACTTCTCTGTGCAGTCTTGCCTGAGAACACACTTGGACTTCACGCTGCCCAGAGCCCGCTGCTGGCACCTGTGATGCATCCTCGCCCCAACGTGCCTGTGGCCTGGCTACCAGGAGCTCTGCCCCCACCTAACTCTTGGTGACCCAATGGCCTCGCCTGTAAAATGGAGATGGTCATGGCACCTACCCCATGGGACTACTGAAGGAGTGTGTATACATGTTCTCTCTCTCTCTCTCTCTCTCTCTCTCTCTCTCTCTCTCTCTCTCTCCTCACATAGCTGACTATAGACTGTGGGTGCATTCTACAGGCGTACGACTATTCCTGGCACGGCAGTAAATGTTTACCACACACTGTCTGTCCTGCCAAATGCCACTATGGCTATGGTGATGTCTCCCGGAGGGACATCGCTTGTAGCAACAATGCCTTTTACAATCTCAAGCTGAGGGTCCCAGAAATGGGCTGCGAAACAGTCCGCAGGGAGCTCCCTGGGGCATTTGTTAAAGAGACAGATTCCCAAGTCCCACTCCTGGACCTGCTGACTTGGAGTCTCCAAGATGGAGCCCAGGGATTGATATGCTTCTAACCTGTCCAGGTGATTATGACGGTCAGCCAGGTGTGGGACTCACTGGACTAGACCAGATGCTTCCCCAGCAAGTGAGAGTGTGGGCTCCCGTTGGGATTCCAGAGAGAGAGGGTTTCTTTCTTCCCTCCCTCCCTCCTTCTCATCCTCCTCCCTCCTTTTCTGTCTCTTTCTTTCCCTCCCTCCTTCCCTCCCGCCTTCCTTCTCTCTTGTCTTCCTTCCCTTCCCTCTTTTCTTCCTTCCCTCTTCCTTCCCTCTTCCTTGCTGCCTTCCTCCCGCTCACCTTCCCCCCCTTTCTTACCTCTTTCTTTCCTTCCCTCCCTCCTTCCTTCTCTCCCTTTTTCCTTCCTTCCCTCCCTCCTTCCTTCCTTTTCTCATCAGTATCTTGAACTCTTCTCTGCAGCTGTTTCTTTGCTAGAACTCCAGGCACGCCCTCTCCAGACCATGTGAAGCCTGAGTACAGTAGGTCTTGTTTTCCTCCCTTTAAATGCCCTTGACCCACTTACTTTTCATACCCTGTACAAATACAGGTTTGCTACACCATGACTCGTGTCCCCTGGATTGCAGGAGTCATGCCTGATCTTCGAGTTAGATGCCTCGGAGACGGTGGATTCTAGCCTCTCTTGACAATTGAAGAAGCCGGGGCCCAGAAAGGGTGAATGATTTGTCTAAGGTCACACAGCAAGCAACTGAGTGGAGGTCACAGCTGAAGTCCCTGGCTTCTAGGCCTCTGCCCTTCTGTTATAACACACTCCTGTTCCAACTACCCCAGAATGACTCACTGATATGTCAGCCGTGAGCGTATGAGTGACAAAGCCATGTTTATTGGAGACTCTGTGTGCTTCACACTCATTGGCAGCTTCACATGCATCCTCTCACTTTGGTCCCACGAGCAGCTCTCCATTGCGGGCTTTGTGAGGCCCATTTCGTCCCTGGGACAACTGAGCCTCGGAGGCGACGTGACCTGCCCAGGGCCACCCAGCTGGAAGGAGCCAGGATCGCAGCCCAGATCTGTGTGATCCAGAGCCTGCCTTGACTAGCGTGCCAGTCGCTGGGCGAGGGGCTCTGTCCTTCAGCCCTGCCCTGTTCTTTCTCCTCCGTGATGCTGAGGCGGGCGTTTCGGCCTTAACAGTGGGTCTGGCTACGTGGAAGGAGGAAGAGGGGACTCCCCACTTCCTGTTTGCTTCTGGTCCCTGAGAGGGTCTCCCTCCCAGGGCTCCCAGGGCCTAGCAGCAGCAGGTCCTCCCAAGGCAGCCGCTGGATCTGCCTT
This sequence comes from Carlito syrichta, assembly GCF_000164805.1. Taxonomy (NCBI): domain Eukaryota; kingdom Metazoa; phylum Chordata; class Mammalia; order Primates; family Tarsiidae; genus Carlito; species Carlito syrichta. Next base: position 103,906 of record NW_007259735.1, read on the forward strand.
GATTGCAGAACCAGCTCGTCGTCGTGTCCCACTCAGAGACGCCAGCGCCAGCTTCACCGTGCCTTCCTGGAGAGCTTGGGTCCAGGCCCACCGTTCCTCCGGGCTCAGGAACACCAGCCAGCTGAGCAGCACCCTCTCCTCCTGGGAGTTTCCACATCTTACTAATTCCCACCTCTTCCTCTTGTTCTCCCAGCTTTAGGAGTTGTTACTTCTGTGATACCTCATGTTCCATTTTGACCCCTTTCAGTTACTTAATTAACAACTTTATAGCTAGTTAACAGTTCTTTATATCAAAGTCTGTCTCCTTCATCCCGGCGGCAGTGGGGCGTTCCTGTCGCAGCAGTTGAATCCAGTTTATAGTTTTTCCAACAAGTGTGGAACACTTTCTTCCCCTCACCAGACTCTAGCACTAACCAGTCGTGCCCCTCCTCAGAGATTGGGGTCCCAGTCCCACAGGGTCTTGTGAGCCCAAAGATACCAGCACAACCGTAATATTTCATGGCATCATGTAAGTCACCATGGAGATTGCAAATAACTCAAAGACCTGTGTTATGGGCAGACGGTAAAATCCCAAGGTGCCAGTTTGACCTAAGCAGGAACTGTCTACTGACAATCAGGACTTTCCAGAAGGATAGAGGCTGCTCCTTGCTGTGGAAAGGGCTTTGATAGAGAACCAAGCCCAGCCCATCCACACTGCCTGAGATTTCACCAAAGAGGACATACAGGTGGCAAATCACACATGCAAAGGTGTTCGATGCAACTTAAATAAAACCGCAATGTCCCAGCACAAAAAAAATGATAAATGTTTGAGGTGATGCATGTCCTAATCACCCTGGTTTCATCATTACACATTTATGCACATATCAAAATGTCACATGTATTCCATAAATATGTACCATTTTTATGAATCATTTTTTAATTTAAAAAAACCACAATGACATATCACTATACACCTATCAGAAGAGCTAAAATAAAAACTAGTGACAATATCAAGTGCTGGTGAGGATACAGAAAAACTGGATGTGGAGTATTGTCCAGACTTGGACTGTTTCCCCCCATCCCTCAGGGAGCAACCTTTGGCCAAGGCTGGTCTCTGAAGGGTGGGCATGTTCCCAGTAATGAGTTGTGGGATGCAGGTGACCAAGCAAAGCTGAAAGCAATGTAGCCATCACGTTTAATCAATGTAATCACCAGACAGGAATTTAACTAACTTAAAACTGTCCGCTCTCCTGTCCCGAGGTGCAGATATGTATTTGTCACCAACTTGCCACCATCGGTGCCTCCATAAGTTTTAATAAATCAATATCTTTCCCTGCTGGACCTCCAGGTGACTTCTTTGGAATAAGTAAATATTATGTGCAAGCCTTCTCAGATTTGGGGTTACCCCATTACACTGGATCACTCAGATGTTACTGGTAGGAATGTAAAAAAACAACAGCTATGCAGAAAACAGCAGTTTGGCAGTTTCTTTAAGAACTAAATGTGCAACTGTCATATGACCCAATAATTTCACCCTTGGGCATGTATCCCAGAGAAATGAAAACTTATGTTCACACACATTTTTTAAAAACCTATAAAAATATTTATAGCAGTTTTATTTGTAATAGCCAAAAACTAGAAAAAACCCAGATGTCCTTCAATGGATAAACAAATAATGGTATGTCCATATCATGGAATACAACTCAGCAATGAAAAGGAACAAGCCATTGATACACAGAACTTGCATTGACCTTCAAAGAATTATGCTGGGTGAGACAAGTCAATGCCAAAAGGCTGAACACTGCATGATTCCTTTCTTTTTTTTTTGAGTCAGAGTCTCCCTCTGTTGCCCTGGCTGGAATGCAGTGGCATGCTCCCAGCTCACCGCAGCCTCAGCCTTCTGGGTTCAGGCAATCCTTTTGCTTCAGCCTCTCAAGTACCTGGGACTACAGTTGCATACCACCACACTTGGCTAATATTTATATTTTTTGTAAAGACGAGGTCTCACTGTGTTGCCCAGGCTGGTCTCAAACTCCTGGGCTCAAGCAGTCCTGCTGCCTTGGCCTCCCAAAGTGCTGGGATAACAGGTGCCTAGCCTATATAATATTCTTGAAAAGAGAAAAGTAGCAATAGAAACGGAGAGCAGATTAGCGGTTGCTAGGAGTAAGTAGGGATGAGGACAGAGGGAAGGGGGTTGGCTATGGAAGGGCAGCAGGGGGACCTTGTGAGATGAGATTGTTCTCTATCTTGACTGCATCGACATTGGCATCCTGGTTGTGATACCACCCTGTAGTTTTGCAAGATGTTACCATTGGGGGAAACTGGGCAAAGGTCACAGGCAATCTCTCCATGTTATTTAGTACAACTGCATGTGAATCTACAATTATCTCAAAAGTTTAATTAAAAAATGATAATCTTTGCTGGGCTCGGTGGCTCAGCCTGTAATCCTGCGCCTTTGGGAGGCTGAGGTGAGTGGATTGCCTGAGACCGCGGGTTTGAGACCCGCCCGGGCAGGCAAGACCTCATCTCAACAATAAATTTAAAAAAAATTAGCCGGGTGTGGTAGTGTACGCCTGTAGTTCCTGCTACTTGGAAGGCTGAGGTGGAAGGATCACCAGAGTCCAGCAGTTCGAGGCTGCGGTGGCTGGGAGTGGCCACTGCACTCCAGTGTGGGTGACAGAGTGAGACTCCAACTCAAATAAATAATTAAATAAATAATAAAATAAAATAAAAAATGATAACCTAGCCAGGAATAGTGGCTCCCGCCTATAATCCCAGCACTTTGGGAGGCCGAGGTGAGAGGATTGCTTGAGCCCAGGCATTCGACACCAGCCTAGACAATATAGCAAGACCTCATCTCAACAAAAAATTTAAAAATGAGCTGGACATGGTGGTGTGCAACTGTAGTCCCAGCTACTAGTGAGGCTGAGACGGAAGGTTCGCCTGAGCCCAGGAGGCTGCAATGAGCTATGATTGTGCCACTGCACTCCAGCTTAGGTAACAGAGTGAGACCACAACTGAAAACAAAACAAAACAACACCCACCTGAGAGCCCTTTTCAAAACACCTCCCAAATTGGGAGACTGATTCAATAGGTCTGGGGTGAGGCCCAGCTATGTTTTTCTTGAGGTCTCCCCAAAAATTGAAAACCACACAATTAAATTCTTGCTAAAGTCCCTTCCCCTAAAAACCTTAACTTTTTTCTGTGAAAATATATCAAAATCCAAATGTCGTGTGGAGTCTGGCTGGAACTACCCGCTCCAACGCTCAGTCACCCCAACAGAAAGAGGAAGGAAGCCCTGAATGACAGAATCAGGACACAAGATGGGTGAGGGGGAGCAGCTCTCTTTTTCATGGTCTGAGGACTTACAACCATTAAGACTCCCAACGAAGCATAGCTAATAGCCACGGTACGGTGGCCCAGGGTGAGATTAGAACCTGGCTTTCTGGCTCTGCCCTCTGTGGGGCGGCCAGAGCTCTGGGCAGCACCCCCTCCCCCTGTAAGTGTCAGAACGGCTAGAAATGGTTCTAATTATAACCAGGAAGTGTTCAAGCCTGTGGGTGGAAAGGAATGCCTATTCACGTAATAGCGTTTCTGCTGCACAAGAACCCCACCCCCACCCCCCCAAATGTTCCTGGCCCAGTTTTTGAGGGTTGCAAACGGTGTCCACGCTGGCACAGATAGGAGCCTTTATCACACAGGCGAGAAACCCCAAATCTCTGGAGCAGGAACAATAGCAGCGAAGGAAGGTCTCGGGGAGGACTGCTGTCCTCCGTGTCCCTGGGCTCTCCAAGGAACTGTGTTGATGTCACTGGATCACTTGGGGTTTTTTTTCCTTCCCTCCTCATAATTAGCCAACTAATTATCCTCTTCTCCATGCTAATGAATCACTAAAGACTCCTTAAGGGAGAGGAGTAATCAGAGAAGATGTTTTATGGCTGGGGCCCCTCCCGCTCTCTCCCTCCTTCCCTCAGTTCTGGCCACCAGACCAGGCTCCTCTGCCACCCTGAACACAGAGCTGTGAACTTGTGATCTGGAGCCAGTGAACTTCACAGCTAATGTGCGGAGCAGCATTCCAGCCGCTTCTGGAGCCAGAGCGGGAGGCAGACCGGCCCCAGGAGTTCGAGTCCGGGAAGCAGAAGCAGCCCCAAACAGAGCAAGGCTCCAGCTCTCCCTCCCAGGAGGGCTGGCTGCCTCCCGCAGCAGCGACCGCAGCCCCAGCCCAGCCAGCCAAGGGCCCTGCCTCAGATGTTGCTGCTTCCTCCTCCTCGGTGTATCCAGCAGCAACCTCAGCGGCCAACAGCAACGTATAAACAACCGCAGAAGGCCTGGGAGTAGGCATCTTGCTCGACCCTTTTCTGACTGTTCACTTCCAGTGAGTCACTTTGCCCCTCTGAGCCTGCCAGAGTCTCTGTGTCTACAGGACATGCCACATGGTGCCTGGGAACAGAGTGGGCGCTCTGTGAACAGCAGCCACAGGGGTGCTGGAGGTAGTCTACTGCCAACCTCCGGGAACCCCACCGCCTCATGGGAGGAAATACCAAGCTCAGGTCCTCTGCAGCTCGGCCCTTCATAGCTCAGATAGTCATAGTGTTGAAACACCCAATAGCCATTAAATATCATGTTCTCAAAGAACCTTAAGGCTGGGTGCGGTGACTCGTGCCAGTAAGCCCAGCACTTTGGGAGGCTGAGGTGGGAGGATTGTTTGAGCCCAGGAATTCAAGACCAGCCTGGACAACATAGGGAGACCACATGTCTACAAAAAAAATTAGCCAGGTGCGGTAGTTCTCGCCTGTAGTTCCAGCTACTGGGAGGCTGAGGTGGAAAAATCACCTGCTCCCAGGAGCTCGAGGCTGCATTGAGCCATGATGGTGCCACTGCACTCCAGCCTGGGTGACAGAGTGAGACTCTACTCAAAAAAAAAAAAAAAAAGAACATTTCAGGAGAAATGTTTCAGAGAAGCAAACTACATGTGCAACAGGATGTTAGCATTGTCACGTGTAGAAAAAAATACTAGAATGAAATCCACCAAAATATCTGCAATGACTTTCCCTAGGTAAGCGGGTGATGGGGGAGGGGTATACAGGGGGTGGTGATTCTCATCCTTACATTTTTCTGATGTTTATGAAATTTTCACCATGAACATTTAAAACCGTCAGAAATGCTATCTTATGTGTATATGCTATATAAAATGTGTTTGCGTTATATATAACATAGAAAAGCGACCTGTTTTTAAATCTGGGCCTTTCAATAGCATTGTTTAGGAAAAAGAGCTGGGTTTTCTTCCATCCTTCACTCAACTGGCATTGCTCAGGATGTGGCGGGGGCTTTGGGGGTGCAAAAGACCCAGACCTGACCCTCTGGAAGCCCAGCAGCCTAGCAAGAAAGGAAAGGCAGGAAGTACAGAAGAAGATGGGCAGAGTGTTTTGGGACTCCCCAAGCAGGAGGACTGAGGAGGCCTGTTGGGAGAGGTGTTAGCCAGGCTGACTTGGGAATAAACAGTAGGAATTCCAGGAACTGTAGAGTCTGGACACGTGGCACTATTTCACTCCATTGCAGTCATACTAAGATGCCAGTCAGAGGCAGAAAAAGCTAGGTCTCCTGCTTCCTAACTTTCTATTAACTGCTCTTCCCTGGACACAGAACAGAAAACAGTCCTTCTCTGGGCATCTCACAGAATCATAGTATGTCATATATATATGGAGAGAGAGATATAAAAGCTCAGTAAGAGGAAGGGTCTTGCACTCAGCGTCTCCTGATTTTTCCATCCAAGGAACCAACTAGCCTCACATTCAAGGGCAGACTTGGCATCTGACACTATTATTATGCCAGGTGCATTTTCAGAAGTAAATGGCAACAACAGCACCACAACCCCGTGGTACTGCTCTGAACCCTACTAATTCCTTCTTCCTAGTTGTCTTTCATGAGCACAAGTGAGTGTCTGGTAACAGTATGATGTCATACAAATCGCAACTGGGGTCTGGAAAATAAGCCTACATCTGCCTCAGTCCCAAATCTTGGAACTCTAAACTCTGATCATGAGTTGGCCTGCCATATCACCCCAATCCATTCTAAAAAAATGAATAATGGCTTCTACAGGCATAGTCCTCCATGTATGTATGTATATATATATATATTTTTTTTTTTTTTTTTAATGTCCTCTCTCCCTGGCATACTCAGGATACCCTCTCTTGGCATAACCGAGAACATAATGGTTAGAGACAAAGACTCTATAGTCAGGCTGACTTGGGTTCGAGTCCCAGATCCACCTCTTACAAGCTATCTGACCCTGAGTAATTTATATAGTCTTTCTGTGCCTTCTTTTCCGAATCTATAAATGAATCATACCCCATAGGGCTGTATTGAGACTTACATCCAATGAGTCTGTAAAGTGCTTGGCACTGTAGTGTAAATACAAGTCTCTGAGCTGTGAGCCTCAAGAGGGCAGGCAGGGGCTAAGTCTGCCTTGTCTATCCTGAATCCCTAGGACCTGAAAAGAAAGCCTGGGCTTTAACAGAGGCTCAATAAAATTTGATGAGTGAGTGAATATGCTAGCCCAAATTAAAGGCTCTATGTTATAATTATTATATCTTACCATTTCCTCTACTTGCAGTCCCCCCCTAAAAAGAATTAAGAACACCCAGAATCTGATTTCACAAGTTTTTCACTAAAGAATTGCTAGCAGAAAAAGTGGAATGGGGGGCAGATCTTGGTCTTGTGTTTCCAGCAGGATGTTGTAATAAATACCTTCAGACTCTCTGACCAGAAACAACCAAATATACTAGAAAAATAATACTTTAATTGCACCAATAATTTTCAAAAATATAAGGCATATTTAGAACCAAAAATGAAGACTGGAAGTCAGAGATGTTAGTGGTACTCTAAAGCTACACGGAATGGAGAATGGAGACAAAGCCCAGAGCCCACCCAAGGTGAGGACTCTAATAGAAAACCTCCTCTGCATAAAGCCAAGACCCCAAGAAGTTACACATTGGTGTCAAGGTGAACTCAAACAAAACAACGCTATTCTCTATTCCCTAGGGACTACAAGACAAATTGCTTATACTGAACCTTGCCAGTGAAGGGGGAAATCCCTCCCTTAGAATTTGTAGCTATAAGCCAATCCCAATATGAGGGTTTGTAGCCTGAATTCACTCTACTTGGGTGGTCCAAAAATACCAAGCCAAGAATTTAGTTTAAAGTAGTCCCAAGTTGGTAATGACCACAGGCTCCTGGCAGAAGTAGATGCAAATCCCCCTTGTAGGAATCCACCTTTAACACAGTCTCAAAGATTGCCCTGGGGTAAAATTCTGATATATGAGCTCATAGTCATAATGACAAAACACGCCTAGTAACTAGGCATCATAAGCAAGAGTCAGCAGAAAGAATAGGTACTAGATTCAGACCCACAAAGAACTCAAATACTAGAATCATCACACAGAGAATTTTAAATAATTTTAACATATTTAATGATTTTTTTAAAGGGGTATTAAAAATATGAGTAAAGAGTGAGCATCTAGAAAAGTGACTTCATGGATTTAGAAAACAAAGAACTGCCAGAAATAAAAAGCATAATGACTAAGATTTAAAACTCAATAGATGAATTTAATTAGACATAGTTGAAGAATAAAACAGAAATCATAGAGGTGGAAAGTGAGAGAGATGAAGAGACATAGAGAATAGTGTGAAAAGTTATAACATACAACTAATCATGGTTACAGAACAAGAAGAGAGAGAGAATGGAGCAAAGGCAGTATTTGAAAAGACAATGGTCATTGAATCAGCCGGTATTGTTGAGAAATGTCCCTAAGTTTTATAAATATCGCATAAATAATGAAAAAAATAGCCACAGATTTAAGAACCTGAAAAAGCCCAAGCAGAATAAGTAAATAACCCCTAACAGGGGTTACTGGATTTAGTTTTTTTTTTAAATACCATTAAAAAAATTTTTTAAATACAAGACTCCTAGTTAAATTTGAATTTCAGATAAGCAATGAAGAATTGTTTTGGCATGTGTATGCCCTCACAATAATTGGGACATATTGATACTAAAAATTTCATTGTTTATCTGAAACTCAAATTTAACTGGGTTTCTTGTTGTTTTGTTTGTTTGTTTGTTTGTTTTCCTGGCAACTCTAACACTCAGATGTGTCATAGTGAAACTGCAAAACACTAGAGGAAAAAAGAGAAATGTATAAAAGCAGCCAAGGAGATAAGACAGATGGCCTCTAAGTCAATGACAATTAGATTAACAGCTGACTTCTCCACAGCAAAAAGAGAGGCCAAAACTCAGTGTAATAATGTCTTCAGTGTGTTGGAGAAAAAAAATAACTAGTATTCTATATTGTTGGGAGCCGGCCATGGAGGCCTGCCTGAGCGTTAGGGATCCAGGCAGGCTGCGGACCCTGAGACCGCTAGGACGAGTTCAGGAGCTGAAGGCCCATTGCCTCTTCCCTTCTTTGCTGTTTTGGCATGTTCCACTAGCAGGGACTTTGATGATCTAAGCATGAAGTTCTGAGAGTACGACAGGCATGGCTTACTTTAGGAGTCCATTGTTCCTGTTTCTCACAGACTGCGATTTTGGCTTTAAATTTAACATAATTCAAACTCAGGATACATTTGGGAGCTTTTAATATGGTACAAGCTTCTTTAAAGATTTAATAGTATATTTGTAGAATTAGTATATACATACAAAGTGCTGTTTCAACCTTAATAATACAGATAAATATATATCTAGAGCTACTAGAAATGGCCCAGCACAAACTTTGGGCTGGGCCACATTCCTAAGGGCCTAGCGCGTACTCTGGAATAGGCTGCTTTCCTTTTAACCAGGTTTTAGCTACAGTTAGTATAGGGTTTTTTTCTACTTATTATAGAAATTGAATTTATTTTATTCATAGAAAGTATTGTAGAATAGGTTATGCTACGTTAGTAAATTATGTCAGTTCAAGTATGATCAAACATGATATTTTGAGGTTTAATAAGAATACAGCTAACTTTAGAAATTACATTGTTTCCACTTTCTACATTTGTAGTTTTGGCTTTAATACAATTTACAGTTTATATTTGGGTTTTATTTTTAGCTTTATTGCCGATGATCAGGATTAGGATTTAGAAACTTTTATAAAAGTTAAAATAGATTTATAGGATTTCGGAACAGCCATTTTGTTAAGAGATTGTAATCAATTTTTCCCAGAAACGGCCCAGTGTGATCTTTTGACTGGACCACATTCCTTAGGAATTGGTTTGGGTTAGAATTAAGAGTTTCTATAGTGCAGGTAGAATTAGCATGAAATAGAGAGGAATTGGGATTTAGGTTGGATATTAGGTGTTGTGTAAGCATAGGTTTTAAAAGTTATTGATTATTAGAATCTTATGATATTAGAATTGTTGTATTGCTTTTAAGAAATATTAACCAAGCATGAGGAACAGTGAGATAGTTTTGGGATCCCCATTCATCATACTCCAGGAAACACCTGGCGGATGGGGGACGCCCCTCATCCACCTGGCTCTATGCTCATGTAAATGTCTTGTGATTTCATTGGGATTGCCCTTCCTCTTACTCCAGGAAACACCTGATGGGTAAGGGATACCCCTCATTAATTGGCTTTGTGTTCATGTAAAAGTTTTGTGATTGTTCTTCCTCATACCTGAGGAAACACCTGGTGGGTAGGGGGCATCCCTCCTGCACCAGGCTTTGTGTTCACGTGAAAGACTTGTGAGACTGCCTGTGTAAAATTTGGGGATAAATACCGGCTGTAAGTTTCAATAAACGGCTTCTGCTCAATTCACTAAACAGTTGTCCACTTTCTTTCTTTCTCTTTATATCTATTCCTCCATCTTTCTTTCTTTTAATATCTATCCTTATAGAAACGCCGACGCCATCACACCTTCCAAGGGACCACTTAAATCTCTTTTTGGGGGCCGGCCCCCCCAAACTATATCTAGAGGAAATATCATTTAAAATGAGACTAAAACAAAGCCATCTGCAAACAAAGACTGAACAAGTTGGCCATAAACAGATCCTCATTTTTAAAAAATGCTAGACTGGGCATGGTAGCTCATGCCTGTAATCCCAGCACTTTGGAGGCCAAGGCGAGAGGATTGCCTGAGTCCAGGGATTCAAGACCAACCTGGGCAACTTGGCGAGACCTCGTCTCTACAATAAATTAAAAAAATTAGCCGGGCATGATGGCGCGCACCTATGGTTCCAGTTACTTAGAAGTCTGAGGCAGAAGGATCACCTGAACCCAGCAGGTTGAGGCTGCGGTAGCCGTGGGTGTGTCAGTCCACTCCCACCTGGGTGACAGAGTGAGATCCCCACTCAAAAAAAAAAAAAAAAATTGCTGAAGGACTCCTTCCGCAGAAGAAAAGTGATCCCAGATGAAAGATGGAAGTCAGAGAGGCAAGAAGAAAGATGGTGACTGTGTGGGTGAACCCAAGCAAGAGATTGACCTAACTGTTAACATTATGTGGGATTAAAAAACCAAGGCAGAATTAAAACACAACAATAATAAGATGAAAGAAGGAGGATGGAGTTTTAGAAGATGTTTATAGTTGGGAGGAAAGGATGATGGTAATTCATTTTAGAGTAATTGATTAAGTGTGTATGTTCACATTTCTCGAGTGAGACTAAAAAATTACAATAAGGTATAAAATTTTCAAACACGATTAGAATGGAATGAGAAAAATAATTGGTTTCCCCAAAATGACTAGAAAAGACAGGGGAAAGGAACAGAAAAGGCAAAATAAAAAGATTTTTAAAAAATCTAAACAAGCCAAGCTCGGTGGCTCAGCCTGTAATCCCGCGCCTTTGGGAGGCTGAGGTGAGTGGATTGCCTGAGCCTGCGGGTTCGAGACCCGCCTGGGCAGGTGAGACCTCATCTCTACAATAAATAAAAAAAAATTCGCCGGGCGTGGTAGCGTGCGCCTGTAGTTCCAGCTACTTGGAAGGCTGAGGCGGAAGGATCGCTGGAGCCCAGCAGGTCGAGGCTGCAGTGGCCGGGAGCGGCCACTGCACTCTAGTCTGGGCAACAGTGAGACTCCAACTCAGAAAAAAAAAAAAAAAAAAAATCTAAACAAATTGTTGATTACCTAAAATCTCAGTTATTACAGTGGATTTTTTGAAAACAAGGTATGTACCATTTATGAGAGATACAATGAAAACATAAGTACCCAGGTGAGTTAAAAGACTAGAAAAAGATATCCTAGGCAAATACTAACAAAATGAGAAAAATAGGGTAGTTATATTAATATCAGAAAAATAGGCTTTAACACAAAAGATATTGTTAAGACTAGAGAGGGTCACCAAGTAGTAACAAAAGGCTCATTTCATCAAGATGATACATTAATTCTAAACTTATATGCAAGTAATAACATACCCTAAAAACATTTCAGAAAAAATTAACAGAAATACAAGAAGAAATTGACAAATCCACCATTAAAGTAGAAATTATAACACTTTTCTCAGTAGTTTGCAAACTAAAAATTAACACAGCCAAAAAAATCAGTACACAGATAGAAAATGTGACTGAAACTATTAATAAGTTTGATCTGATGGACATATATAGAATATTGCATTCAGCATACTTTCCAGCACACGTGAAACAATTTGCACGAACATTTCAAAAATTTGGTGTCATACAAGTAACACATTCTCAAAGAATAATGCAAATAAATTAGAAAATCAACAACAAAAACATCACTGGAGAAACTCCATATGCTTCCTAATTAAAAAAAAACTCCAAGTGAATCCTGGATCAAAAACAAAATCACAATAGAAATTAGGAAATACTTAGAATTGAATGATAATGAAAATATTTCATATCAAAACTTGAGGGATACAGCCATAGCAACACTGAGAAGGAAATTTACAGCCTAACATGGTTGTATCACAAAGAATGGAGAATGAAAACAGAGGTAAATAGCTACTTAAGTTACTCTAAAGAAAGGAGAATTAAGGAAACAATAAAGAGTAAAAAACCAGCTGGGTGTGGTGGCTCACGCCTGTAATCCCAGCACTTTGGGAGACTGAGGCAGGATTGCCTGAGCCCAGGAGTTTGAGACCAGCCTGGGCAACATAACGAGACCTCATCTCTATAAAAAAATTTAAAAATTAGCCTGGTGTGGTGGTGCCCACCTGTAGTCCCAGCTACTCTGGATACTGAGGCAGAAGGATCACCTGAGAGCAGGAAGTTGAAGCTGCCGTGAGCCATGATCGTGGTGATCGTGCCACTGCACTCCTGCCTGAGTGATAACCTGAGACCCCAACTCAAAAAAAAGAGTAGAGAGCACACATTTTAGAGGATCAATAAACCTAAAAAACTGATAACTTGAAAAGACAAATAAACCTGAATCTGATCATGAAGAAGCAATCCAACAAATCCAGATGTGAGGATGCATTCGTTTTCTGTTGCTGTTGTAACCAATTGCCACAAATTGAGTGGCTTAAAACATCACAATTATTTTAGAATTCTTCAGGTCAGTAGTCTGATATGGTTCTCATTGGGCTAAAATAAAGGTGTCAGAGGATAGTAGGCTCTAGGGGAGGGCCTATTTTCTTGCTCATTCAGATTTGGGGCAGAATTCAGCTCCTTGTGGTTGTAAGACTGAAAATTCCCATTTCCTTGCTGGCGGTCAGCTTAGGGCCATTTCCAGCTGCAAGAGCCCACCTACGCTCCTTGGCTCTTGTCCCCTTCCTCCATCTGCAAAGTCAGCAACAGCAGGCTGAGTCCTTCCCACGCTTGGAGTCTCTCCTGCTCCCATCTTCTCTCTCTCTCTGATGCAGCCTGTAAAGGTCTTCTACTTTTAATCACTCGTTTGATTAGATGGAGCCTACCTGTATAATCTAGAATACTCTTACCATCCCAAGAACCCTTAATCTCCAAAGTCTCTTTTGCCACGTAAGGTAACAGGTTCCAAAGATGAGGCAATGAACACCTTTGGAAGGCCATTATTCTGCACATGAAGGTACATTCTGTAATGTTCTGAACCTTCCAAAAATGCCAATGTTAAAGATTTTTAAAAAAAAAGGCTGATAAGGCCAGGCACAGTGGCTCATGCCTATAATCCCAGCACTTTGGGAAGCTGAGGTGAGAGGACTGCCTGAGCCCATGGGTTCAAGACCAGCCCAGGCAACTTGGTGAGACCTCATCTCTACAATAAATCAAAAAATTAGCCGGGCATGGTGGCACATGCCTGTAGTTCCAGCTACTCGGAAGGCTGAGGCGAAAGGATGGCCTGAGCCCAGCAGGTCAAGGCTGCGGTGGCCATGAGCATGTCTGGACAACAGAGTGAGACTCAACTCAAAAAAAAAAAACGCTGGAAAACTGCTGTTAATCTACTGGAGAGCAAAGAGGCCTGACAAATGCAATATACAGTAAATACTTGATTAAAAGAGAATAATGGTAAAGTTCATTATTATGACAATGGAGAAATTGGAATTGGGGTTGTATATTTTACCAATGTTAAAGTTCTCCTGTGATCCTTGTATTGTGATTATGTAGGGGAATGTCTTTGTTCTTAGGAAAATGTGCTTAATTGTTTCTGGGTAAAGTGCCATGATATCTGTAACCTACCCTAAAATTATTCTGAAAAATGAGAGTCTCCAGAGAACGCATAGATGTATCAAAATGTTAACATTTGGTGAATCTAGGTAAATGATGAATAAGTATTCATTGTATTATTCTTGCAACTTCTGATGGGTCTGAAATTTTTTAAAATAAGAAGTTGTGGTAAAAGTCATGGTGAGAGAAAGATGAACAAAACTAGAAAACATTCTGGCAAAACTGATTTAAAAAAATTCAAATAAAATATAATAGGAATGAAAAAGAGAGCATGGGCCAGGCTCCATGGCTCAGCCTATAATCCCAGCACTTTGGGGGGCCACGGCGAGTGGATTGCCTGAGCCCACGGGTTTGAGACCAGTCCAGGCAACTTGGCGAGACCTCATCTCTACAATGAATAAAAAATTAGCCAGGTGTGGTAGCGCGTGCCAGTAGTTCTGGCTACTTGGAAGGCTGTGGTGGAAGGATCGCCGGAGCCCAGCAGGTTGACGTTGGGGTGGCTGTGAGTATGCCACTGCACTCCAGCCTGAGCGATGGAGTGAGTCTCCAACTAAAAAAAAAAAAAAAAAAGAAAGAAAAGAGCATAACTACAGATGCAGTGAGATTGAAAAGATAAGAAGCAGATATTATAAATAATTACATGCTAAGAAATTTGAAAGTTTAGATGAATCTGACAAATTCCAAGATAAAAATATAAATTACCAAAACCAACTCAGAAAGAAATAGAAACTCTGAATAATCCTAAAATTCTTGAAAATTTTTGCTTCAATAAAAACCTTCCCACAAAGAAAAGATCAACACAGGTGATTTTATCAGCAAAATATTGGGAATAAATATTTCCAAAATTACACAAACTATTCCAGAATAATGAAAAGAGGGACCACTCCCCAATTTGTTTTATTATGACTACTTTGATTCTAAAACCTAAGGACAGCATGAAAAAGAAAAATTACAGGCCACTCTTACTCATGAACACACATGCAAAGCTCTTAACTAAAATACTAAAAAACCAAACCCAGAATTGGGCAATTAAAAGGAGAATAAATACACCATAACCAAGTTGTATTTATTTTAGGAATCCAAGATTAGTTTAACATTAGAAAATCACTTAATATATTTCACCACATTAACAGATCAAAGAAAAACAAAATGATCACAAAGAAAAACAATATAATCATTTTAGTGATGCAGAAAAATCATTTTATATAATTCAATATAACAAAAGAAAGTTAGCAAGCTAAGAAAAACATTGAAATTTTTAAACTTGTTAACGAGTACCTGAGAAGGAGAGAAGACATAGTTCACTTTATGTCAAACATCATACTCAATGATAAAACACTGAAAACATTCTCTTAAGATCATAGTCAGGACAGGGTCCCATCACTGCCCCTCTACTCAGCACTGAACTGAAGTTCCTGGCCAAGGTACACAGCAAATAGGAACAAAAGATATGCAAACTAGAAAGGAAGAAAAAGAATGTCATTATTATATACAGAAACCAAAAAAAAAATCCCATAAAGTATTAGAATAAATAAAAAAGTTAAGAATGATTGTCAAATGCAGAATAAATCTATAGGAATCAATTGCATTTCTAAACACTAGAAATAAAATTTGAAAATATAAGTTCAAAACTGCAATATAATATCATCAAAATTTGCTGTAGTACCCCAAAAATATAAAGTATCCAGGATCAAATCAGACAAAAATTATGCAATACCTTTGTCGAGAAACCAAAGCCTTAAATTATTGGAGACAGATACTGTGAATAAAAAGATACAGCAAAATAAAGATACCAGTTTTCTTCCACTGATCTATACGTTCAATTCAATCCAATTCCAATCAAACCCCCAGAAAGATTAGTTTTGTGGAATTTACAGGCTGACTCTAAAATGTATGTGGAAGTGTAAATCATGAAGCTACTTACTTCAAACGAAGAACAAAATGAGGTTGTCTTTTAAAATATCAAAGATTATGGCCAAACACAGTGGTTCACGTCTGTAATCCCAGCACATTGGGAGGTTGAGGCGGGAGGATCTTTTGAGTCCAGGAGTTCAAGACCAGCCTAGGCAACATAGTGAGACCTTGTCGCTACCAAAAAAAATCAAAAAATTAGCCAGGCCTGGTGGTGTGCACCTGTTGTCCCAGCTACTTGGGAGGCTGAGGCAGAAGGATTGTCTGAGCCCAGAAGGTCGAGTCTGCAGTGAGTCACACATGCCACTGCACTCCAACCTAGGAGATAGAGTGAGACCCTGACTCAAAAAAATTAAATTAATATTAAAGATTATTTTTAAACTATTAATTATTAAGACAATGTAGTATTGGCATAGAGATAGTCCAACTGATCAAGAGAAAGAATAGAGAGCCCAGAAATAGAAATATATCAACACATGAGTTATGAACAACTTGGCATTGTAGATCAATGAGAAAAAGATGGACTCCAAGAGTTGCTGCAGGACACTTCGCTTTACACATATGGGGACGGGTGGCATTAGATCCTTACCTTGCACCATACACAGAAGTCAGTCCTAGGTAGACAAAGACTTAAAAAGCTTTTTATTAGACAAAAGAAAGTAATTTGTATGACTTTGCAATAGGGCAAGGACTTCTTAAACAAGACATGAAAGAACTTACCACAAAGGAAAATAATGATAAATTTAAAATAAGAACCTCTTTCATCAAATGCATCATAAACAAAGTGAACAAACAAGCCACAAAGTAGGAAAAGACATTTGCCATCCAGTCAGACCAACATAAAGAACTCTGACAAAGAAGGAGAAGATAAAACAATGGAGCAGACAAAAGGCTTGAAGCAAGTACTTCACAGAAGAGGAAACCCAAATGACCAATAAATATGTAAAGACATCCAACCTCACTAGTATTCAGGAAATGCAAATTATAACTATAATGTATTGCCACATTTCCAAAAGCACAAAGTCTAATCATATTGCGTATAACCAAGGATCAAGGAACACTACATTGTGGGACCACATTGGTCATAGTGGGTGCCTTTGCTGGATTCTGATTTAAAGGGAACAGATGCAGTACTGGTGGGAGTGGAAACTGGTACAAGCCCTTTGAAAAACAATTTTTTTAAAATTCGGAGTCTCACTCTGTCGCCCAGACTGGAGTGCAGTGGCATGGTCACAGTCACCGCAGCCTTGACCTGCTGGGCTCAGGCAATCCTTCCACCTCAGCCTTCCAAGCAGCTGGAACTACAGGCACATGCTACCATGCCCAGCTGATTTTTTCATTTATTGTAGAGACAAGGTCTCACCATGTTGCCCAGGCTGGACTTGAACCCTGGGCTCAGACAGTCCTCTCGCCTTGGCCTCCCAGAGTGCTGGGATTACAAGAGTGAGCCACTATGACTGACCAAAAAAGCCCAATTTTATATTATATAGAAAAGTTGACAATATGCACTCTCTAAGAAGCAGCAATTCCTCTTCTGGCTACCTACTCTGGACACTGTACACACACACTAGAAGACATAGGCAAAATACTCGTCACAGCACTGTTTGTAACAGTAAAAACTGGAAACAATTGGAAAGTCAACCAACTGCACAATGTATAAAATAAGTGGGGTGTGTAAATGCATGCATGTGGGATGTGCAATTTCTATATGGCAGAGAAAATAAATGAATTACAGCTATGGACAGCAATACAGATGGATCAGGAACAACATGCCGTATACTAAAACCAAGTCACAGAGAAAAAGAAGATTGCAGTTCTCTAAACTTCAAGAATGCAAAAAGTAGAGAATATTTATTCTCAGAAACACATTGATCTGGTTAAACTACCTCTGAGGGGGAAGAGTAGAGGTTAAGATCAAGAGGAAGGCTCACAAAAGACTTCAAAAGTCATGGGAAAGTTCTTCTTTAAAAAATGTGGCGGGTGATGGGGGGAGAGAACAGTCAGTGTTAATTCACTGAGGGAGGTTTTCCAAGTCAGTGTTCACCGGGAGGCGGGAAGCTGGGTCATGTGTACCATTTATTGCGTGTATTGGGAAGAAGAGATGAGAGACAAGCAAGTAGCAGATGTAGGAGAGTCTGGGGACAATGAGAAGGGCAGAGGGCAAGTGGCAGGGGTGGAAAGGTCAATGTCACCTTCCCTTAGGATCTTAATGTTTATCAACTCATTAATCCTTATGATGCCATGAGAGAGGGATAATGCCCATTTTACAGACGAGGCGACTGACATTCTCAGGCTACTCCTGTCCCAGCTCTCAAATGTCCCAAGGCTCAGCTCTTAGCCGTCATTTCCGCTTGCACTCGCTTCTGAGGACTCTGGCCCAATCCACAGCTTTGAATGTCGTCGGTCCTCTGAAGCCCCGCCCACAGTCACCTCGAACTCTGCCTCTGCAGCCCAAGCGACCTCCAGGCCTGGGTGTCTAACCAGCATCCGTGATCCAGCACAGCCAAACGGACACGCTCGATTTTTCCCAGGACGAGGGAGGGCTTCTCGGAGTCTTCCCTGTCTCGCACACGGAGCATCCATTCTCCAGCTCTCAGTTCAAAATTCTTGGGTCCCTCTTGACTCCTGTCTTTCTTCATGCTCCCTGTTCAGTCCAGTAGCAGATCCCAAAATAAGTCCCGAATCCAGCTACATCTCACCCTCCGCCACGTCCTCCCTGGCGCAAGGCCCCTTGTTCTCTCACATGGACGTTCGCTTGCAACAAATCTTCCTGCCTCCACTCTACCCGCCTTCTGTCCATCGTCCACATGGCAGTCAGAAAGATCCTCAGCACGGAAGCCATCTGGGTGGTGGGGACAAGGATGTCTTCCCTTTGTAAAAAGTTACTGAACTACGGGCACATCCTTTGGCCACTGTTCTGTATGTACTGTATACTTCAGTGGAAAGTTCACTTCTGTTTCTCCTCCTCTTCCTCCTCTTTGCTTCTCTTTCTGAACAATGTAGTCAATAGCCACTAGGTGAGGTGGGGCCAGGCAAGGTTGGGGATGGGCAGCACTAACAGCAGTGGTCTGGAGTGGGATGGCAGAGGCTGAGGGAGTGAGGAAGACTTCCATGTGAGGGGACAGCCATGAACAGGGCATGGAATCCCCAGTGGGGTAAGGTAGTCTTTTATACAGGGGTGTGGGGATGGCCCAGTACTGTCTCAGAGGCCAGCCAGACAAGGAAGGCATTTCTGTAGGAGTGTGCCCAGAGCATCAGGACCCAAGTGCAGTGAGGAGGACATCTGTACAGGTCAGCCCTCAGGAGGGTGAAATAAACAGAAATGTAAGGAGAGGCAGGGGAGCAACTGCCACCACAAAGCAATGACCATACCAAGCACCAGATCTTGGTTTCTAAATGCATGCTCCACTAAAAAGAACAGGAGATCCTGGGAGAAATGACTGGTTCCAGGGCCAGGGCACAGAAAGTACCAGATGAGTCTGGAACATCTTGTTGTGTTAGAAAGTAAGGGAGCACTATTCTCTCAAAAGCACAGAAAGCAGCCTAAAGGGGTTCCCACTGTCTAAATCAGGGGCAATGTGAGTATCAAAATAAATAGTGACATTAGTGTAATCCATCACATCAACAGGCTAAGAAAAATCAGGCTGGGCATGGTGGCTCATGCCTGAAATCCCAAGCACTTTGAAAGATTGAGGTGGGAGAACTGCTTGAGCCCAGGAGTTTGAGACCAGCCTGGGCAACATAGTGAGACCCCATCCCTACAAAAAAATATATACAAATTAGTCAGGTGTGGTGGTGCATGTCTTAGTCCCGGCTATATGGGAGCTAAGACAGGAGGATTGTGTGAGCCCAGGAATTGGAGTCTGCAGTGAGCTATGACCATGTACATCACTGCACTCCAGTCTGGGTGACAGAGTGAGACCCGTCTGTAAAAAAAGAAAAAGAAAAAAAGAAGAAAATCACATGATCATACCAATAGTTGTAGAAGAAGCATTTGACAAAATGCAATACCAATTTATGATTTTTTTAAAGTAGGTAAATAAACTCTCAGCAAACTAGGAATAGAGAGAAACTTCCTCACCTTGATAAAGAGCATCTACAAAAAACCCTACAGATAACATCATAATTAAGGATGATAAAGTAGAATCTTTTCCACTAAGACCACGATGCCCCTTCTCATCACACATTTTGAACATTGTACTGAAGCCCTAACTAATGCGATAAGAAAAGGAAATCAAAGGCATGATTGGATGGAAGAAGTAAACTGTCCTTGTTCACAGATGCTCATCTAGGTAGAGGACCCGAGTCAACAACAACAAAAACTTCTGGAATCAATAAGCAATTATAGCCATGTTGCAGGACACAAGGTAAATATACAAAAACCAGTCACTTTCCTATATGCTAGCAATGAACAAGTGGAATATAAAATTAAAAATCACACCATACCATTTACATTAGCAACCAAAATGAAGTACTCAAGTATAAATCTAACAAAATAAGTACAAGATCTATATAAGGAAAACTGCAAAACTCTGATGGATGGAATCAAAGCATAACTAACTAAACAGAGAGATAGTCCATGTCCATAGATAGGTAGATTCAATAATGTCAAGATGCCAGTCCTTCCCAACTTGATTTATATATTCAATGCAATCCCAATCAGTATCTCAGGAATTATTTTGTGGAGATGGGCAAACTGATTCTAGAGTTTCTATGGAGAGGTAAATGACTCAGAATAGCCAACACAACACTGAAAGAGAACAAAGTTGAAGAACTAACACTGTTTAACTTGTGACTGTAAAGCTATAGTAATTAGAAAAGTGTATTGGCAAAAGAGGAGACAAATAGATTGATGGAACAGAACAGAGAGCCCAGAAACAAACCCACACATATAGAGTCAGCTGATCTTTGACAAAGGAGCGAAGGCCAATATAGTAAAGATAGTTTTTTTGACAAATGGTTCTGGAAAAACTGAACATCTACATACAAAAAAAAAAAAAAGATCAGGCACCGAGGCTCAAGCCTGCAATCCCAGCACTTTGGGAGTCCAAGACAAGAGGATTGTCTGAGCCTATGGGTTCAAGACCAGCTTGGGCAACTTGGTGAGACCTCGCCTCTACAATAAAATAAAAAAATTAACCGGGCATGGTGGCCTGTGCCTATAGTTCCAGTTACTTGGAAGGCTGAGGCAGAAGGATCACCTGAGTCCAGCAGATCAAGGCTGCAGTGGCTGTGAGCCTGCAACTGCACTCCAGCCTGGCCAACAGAGTGAGACTCCGACTCAAAAAAAAAAAAAAAAAACCAGACATAGACCTTACACCTTTCATAAAAATTAACTCAAAATGGACCCTAGACCTAAAAGTAAACCACAAAAGCTCCTAGAAGATAACTTAGGAGAAAATGTGCTTGACCTTGTGTGTGGCATGACTTTTTAGATGCAACGCCAAAGGTACAACCCATGAAAGAAATAATTAACAAGCTGATGATTCTAAAATTAAAAACATCTGCTCTGGGAAAAACACAATCAAGAGAATGAAAAGACAGGCCACAAACTGGGATCAAACACTTGCAAAAGGCATATCTGATAAAGGACTCTTATCCAAAATATACAACCAGACGCAATGCGGCATGACTGTAGTCCCAGCTACTCAGGAGACTAGAGTAGGAGGATCTCTTGAGACCAGGAGTTCGAGACTGTAGTGCACTATGATTACACTCACTCTTGTGACTAACCACTGCACTCCAGCCTGGGAGCACAAAGAACTCATAAAACCCAATAATAAGAAACAAATAAACCAGATGCTGTGGCTCATGCCTATAATCCCAGCACTTCGGGAGATGGAGGAGAGAGGAGAGGATTGCCTGAGTTCAGGGACTCGAGACCAGCCTGGGCAACTTGGCAAGGCCTCATCTCTTTAATAAATAAAAAATTAGTTGGGTGTGGTGGCACATGCCTATTGTTACAGCTATTTGGAAGGCTAAGGCAGAAGGATCACCTGAGCCCAGCAGGTTGAGGCTGCAGTGGCCATGAGTGTGCCACTGCATGCCAGTCTGGGTGACAGAGTGAGACTCCAACTCAAAAAAAGGAAGAGAGGGAGGGAGGGAGAGATAGAATGAGAGAGAGAGAGAGAAGGGAAGGAAGGAAGGAAGGAAGGAAGGAAGGAAGGAAGGAAGGAAGGAAAGAGGGAAGGAAGGAAGGAAGGAAAGGAGAAAGAAAGGGAGAAAGAAAGAAGGCAGCCAGCAGTCGGGACACCGAGAGGGGAAGAATGGTTTGGGTGGGAGGGTGGGACATGGCAGGGGCGGAGCAACTGCACTCCAGCCTGGGAGACAAAGTGAGACTCCTACTGAAAGAAAGAAAGAAAGAGAGAAAGAGAGGAAGGAAGGGAGGAACGGAGGAAGGGAGAAAGAGAGAAAGAGAGAGAGAAAGAGAAAGAGAGAGAGAGAGAGAGAGAGAGAGAGAGAGAAAGAAAGAAAAAGAAAGAAGGAAAGAAAAAGAAAGAAAGAAAGAAAGAAAGAAAGAGAGAAAGAAAGAAAGAAAGAAAACAACCTGATTAAAACATGGGCAAAAGATCTGACCCCTCAGTAAAGAAGATATACAAATGACAAATAAGCACATGAAAAGATGCTCAGCACCACATGTCATTATGGAACTGCATTGCGGCTACTTGGAAGGTTGAGGCAATTGCTGGAGCCCAGCAGGCGGAGGCTGCGGTGACCGGGAGCGTGCCACCGAGACTCCAACCCAAAACAAAAACAAAAAACAAAAAAAACCCAGCAACAACAATGAGATTCCACTGTAGACCTATTAAAATGATCAAAATCCAAAGCACTGGCAAGACCAAATGCTGATGAGGATATGGCGCAACCAGGACTCTCATTCACAGCTGGTGGGAGTGCAAAAAAACAGCACAGCCACTTTGGAAAACAGTTTGACAGTTTCTTACAAAATATATAATGCAGCAATCATGCTCCTTGGTATTTACCCAATTGAATTGAAAACTGTGTCCAAAAACAATTTGCACACAATGTTTATAGCATTTTCATCCATCATTGTCAAAATTTGGAAGCAACTAAGTTGCCCTTTAGTAGGGAAATGATAAATAAACGGTGGCACATCCAAGCAGTGGAATATTGCTCGGCAGTCAAAGCAAGTAACCTATCAAGCCATGGAGAAAATTTGAATGCATGTTACTAAATGAAAGAAGTTCATCCGAAAGGCTGCATGCTGTATAATTCCAACTACATGACATTCCAGAAAAGGCAAAACTATGGAGACAATAAAAAAAAAAAAAAACAGTGGTTGTCAGAGGCTGGGGGAAGGGAGGAAGGGATAGGCTGAGCACAGAGAATTTTTAGGGCAGTAAAACAATCCTGCATGATCTGACAATGGTGGATACAAGTCACTGTACATTGTCCAAACCCATAGAATATACAACACCAAGAGTGAACGCTCATGTAAACTGTGGACTTTGGTAACGATGTGTCAACATGTGCTTATTGATTATAACAAAGGTAACTCTCTCTGGCCTGGATGTTGATGGCAAATGAGCTCTGATATGTGGGGCAGATGATACTGACAAGTCTCTGTAACTCCTACTTTATTTTTCTGTGAACCAAAAACTGTTTTGAAAAATAAAGCCTGTCTAAAAATATAAGAATAAATCATAATCCATTGAATAAAATAGGAAATCATCATATGAGTTCATAAATTGAAACATTGAAAGTTTGATGAGGAATGAGCTACCTACAGTTTCCAAGTACCTCCCCCAAAAAGGACTTCTTAATTACAAGGAGAAAAATAATAACCTGGCAGTGGAGAAAGACTGGCAGATACCATCTTAATCCAAGAACCAAAGTAAACTTCACGGGCATTGGGTCAAATCAGATTGCACCACCTGCTAGGTACTGAGAAGGGCCGCAGCGCCCTTCCATGGCATTCCTGCCAATGTGGCATAAACTGAAACATCAGACAACCCAAACTGAGAGATGTGCTACAAAATCACCGGCCTGTAATCTTCGAAAGCATCAAGGTCATGGAAACCAAGGAAAGACTGAGGAACCGTTCCAGACAGGAGACTGACAGACATTACGGCTAAATGGTTCTGAAGTGTGTTTTCTGACATAAAAGGACATTATTGGGACAACTGGGGAAACTTGAATGGGGTCTGAAGTTAGGCATTAGAAAAAGATCACAGTTAATGTCCTGATTGTGATGGTTCTTAGACTTACCCTGTTTGTAAGAAATGCACACTAATGCATTAGGGGGACAATGGAGCAACATGTTGGACACCTACTCTCAAACGATGCAGGAAAAAACAGTTTTTGTACTATTCTTACGCATGAGGTTGTTCCTAATTTTTTAAAAATTATTTTATGTTTATTTTACAGGATGTCCACATGCTAAAGAATGAAGTTGGACTCTAATCTCACACAAAACACATAAAAATTAACTCAAAATGAATTAACAACTTAAATGTAAGAGCTAAACCTATAAAACTCCTTAAAGAAAACACAGGAGTAAATCTCCATGACCTTGAATTTGGAAGTGGAGTTTTAAATATGACACTAAAGCACAAGCAGCAAAAGAAAAAATAGATAAGACTTCATGAAATTAAAAACTTTAAAGTGAAAAGATAACCTACAGAATGAGAGGAAATATTTGCGAATCATATATCTGATTAGCATCTAGTAGCCAAAATATATAAAGAGTTCTTAAAATTCAGCAACAGGAAGATTAAACAACCCAATTTTAAAATGGGCAAAGGATACATAGACATTTATCAAAAGAAAGCATACCCATGGCCAACAAGCACAAGGAGATGCAAATCACAGGTGGAGGTATATGTTGGTCAAAGTTTCAGTTAGACAGGAGTACATCCAAGAGATCTATCTATAGCTATTAAAAATGTATTATAGGCCAGGTGCAGTGGCTCACGCCTATAATCCCAGAACTTTGGGAGGCTGAGGTAAGAGGATTGCCTGAGCTCATGGGTTTAAGCCCAACCTGGGCAACTTGGCAAGACCTCATCTCTACAATAAATCAAAAACTTAGCTGGGCATAGTGGCAAGTGCCTGTAGTCCCAGCTACTTGGAAGGCTGAGGCGAAAGGATTGCCTGAGCCCAGCACGTCAAGGATGCGGTGGCCATGAGCATGCCACTGCACTCCAGCCTGGGAAACAGAGGAAGACTCCGACTCAAAAAAAAAAACAAAAAACAAAAACGTATTATATACTTGAAAATCACAAAAAGAATAGATTTTAAATGTTCTCACCACAAAAAATGACAAACGTGGGAATTGGCCATGTTAGCTCAGCTTAGCCATGCCACAATGCATCCATATTTCAAAACATCAGGTTACACGCTATAAATATATATGATTCTTATTTGTATTTTTAAAATGCTTTGAAGAAACACAATGATATGCCACTTCACGCTCACTGGGATGGCTATAATCTTTTTTAAAAAAAGAGTAACAGAAAGAACAAGTGTTGGTCAGGATATAGAGAAAGGGGAAACCCCACACGTTGCTGTCGGGTATGTAAAATGTCATAGTTTCTTTGGAAAATGGTTTGGCAGGTCCTCAAAATGTTTCCATATGACCCAGCAATTCCACTCCTAGGAATATACCCCCCAAAATTGTAAACAGGTACTTAAACAAATACATGTACATGCATGTTCATAGCTGCATTATTCACAATAGCCAAAGGACATTTGGTTGTTACCCAAATGTCCAGCAATAGGTAAAAAGATAAACACATTGTGGGGTGTGTGTGTGTGTGTAATGGAATATTATTCGGTCATGATGCTGAGTGGAAAAAAAGACACCAAATGTCACATAGTCCATAATACCATTTATATGAAATATGCGGAATAGGTAAATCCATTGAGATAGGAAGCATATGGCCTTTGCCAGGGCTAGGGGGAAGCAGAAATGGAGAGTAACTGCTTGTGGGTATGAGGTTTCCTCTTTGGATGAAAGAAAATTTTTGGAACTAGACAAAAACTGTTATGTGGTTGCATAACATTGTAAATAGACTAAATGCCACTGAATTGCTCACTTTAAAATGGTTAACTTTATATTAGTGAATTTAGCCTCCATTAAAAAAAAAAACAAACTACAAGTTTCCTTCCCTGAACTTCATCTTCTACCTGTATATTTTTTTAAATTCCTATAAACCTTTGACTTATAACCCAAAATATAAAATAAATATCCAGCCAGCATTGTGGCTCATGCCTGCAATCCCAACACGCTGAGAGACTGACACAAGAGGATTGCTTGAGCCCAGGAGTTTGAGACCAGCCTGGGCAATACTGTGAGATTTTGTCTCTACAAAAAAATAAAAAACTTAGCCAGGTGTGGTGGTGCATGCCTATAGTCCCAGCTACTTGGGAGGCTCACCAGAGCCCAGGAAGATCACCAGAGCCCAGGAGGCTGTGCTCAGTCGAGGCTGTGGTGAGCTATGATTGTGCCACCGCACTCCAGCCTGGGTGACAGAGACCCTGACTCAAAACATAAGATAAAATAAAATGAAAATAAATATCTGTGTGTTCACACTGATGCAAATAAACCATTGAAGAAATGAACAAAAGAGAGAGAGAGAGAATTTTCCCATGCAAAAGAATCCCAAAGAACGTATATAGCTACTCCCTGACCTCAAGGAGGCGGAGCTTAACTACCCATTCCTCAAGGGAGTTACTCATCATAGCTTTCTTCCAAATAATAGAATATTGAGAGAGGTGGGTGGGGAGCAACTTTACAGGAAAGAACCCTGGTAAACACCACATTAACCAAGTGACCGAGGGTCACATCGCCGGTGACAGGTCACGTAGGCAGCCCATACCCATGACATAATGAGAAGGGCACTTCACCTCTGTGGTCTTCCTCTCGAAACCCATAACCCAGTCTAGGCATTTAAAAAAAAAAGTCGACAACCCCAGACTGAGGGACATTCCACAAAAGATCTAACCAGTACCTCTGAACACCGTTGAAATGAGCAAAAACAAGGACAGTGAGAAAGTGACATACACCCGAGAAGACCGAAGGGACATGACAGCTCATGTGGTGTCCTGATGGCATGCTGAAACAGCCCAGTGAGCATTAGGGAAAACCAGTTAGGTTGGAGTAAGCCGTGGAGTTTCGTGAATGGTAACGTCCCCAAGTGGCGGATCCTTGGTAGTGAAGGAGGGCCCACACTAAGGCAGGATGTGAACATGGGGAACGGGGTTATTCTCGCAACTTTTCTGTAAATCTAAAATAATTCTAAAATAGAAAGGTACCCAGATTACCTGAATAATTATGTTTTGTAACTTTCTGCATATTTGAAAAGTTAAAATCTTCAGCAACGGATTCTGCATGTGCAAAGGCCCCAAGGCAGGGCGAGCATCGCCTGTGTGGGCTGGAGAGCAGAGAGCAATGGACAAGGTGGCACAGGTTGAGAGAAGTAGGTGAGGACTCGATCCTACAGCCACAGAAGACAACGCCCTGCCCACACATTCCAGAGGCTCCTGCCCCTGCCAGCCTGATGTCATTCCTTTCTCAAGCACCAGTGGAGCTCCTGAGGCTGCCTCCTAGTCACCCAGTACCTGCCCTACCCGGCTCTGCTCTCTCCCGAAGGTGACAAGCTCTTTGTTCCCATTGCCCTGAAGGCTGCCTGCCCCCCCCCAAGAGGCAATCCTGAGCCAACAGGTTCTGTGGGCCGATGCCCCGGGGCAGGTTCACAGAGGCATGATTGTCTGGCTCCACAGAGCAGGCTCCTCACCCCACCTTTAGCCCCCACATCAAAGAGGAGAAATCAAAGTTCCCACCAGGCACTCGGAACACAGCCCTGCCCTGGTCCTGGGGAGTGCTCTGGGAGACCGGGGAGACAGAGGTAAGACTCCAGTGGTAGATAGAAGGTGCAGCTGAAGGCCCACCAGGAGAAGAGCCACGGACAGCATTATCCCCTGTGAGCACAACCCTTTACAGTGTACAGCACAGCACAAGGAAGGCACAGCTGGAACTGACGTGCTTGTGCAAATAAGAAAATCGAATCCAAGTGTGCCAAAGTCACCCAGCTAGCCAGTGAGCCCATGGCCCAGAGTTACCTGGCCACTGTCCTGCACCAACGAAGACCTCAGACCAGGGCTCCCAGTTGCACTACTTAATTCGTGGCTGGGATCTTGGGGCAGTCAGTGACCACCCTGACCTTGACCTCCCGGGGTGCCAAGTGCAGTGACTGACACATGGTACAAATTCAATTAATGGTAGTGCCTCCTACCTTGATGCCCTAGAAACAGCCCACGGGAGAGATGTTACTTAATGGCAAACTTCTCAGTGCCAGGTGGCCTAGACAGAAACACAGGGAGGGGGAGGACAGCAGGTAGACAGAGCAACTTGGGGGCAGCCCTGGTTGTGGTAGGCTCTCAGGCCTCAGAGAGGCCCTCTCAGAGAGAACCCCTAGCCCCAGGCTCACCCACTTTGTGGTGACTGAATGCAATCAGAGTCTCAGAAGAGGCGGGATCAGGAGACCCGTGATCGTTCCCTGCTCTCGTCATGTGCGCTATGTGACTCTGGGTAAGCCTCTTTGTTCTCTAGGCTTCATTTTCTTTTGTATCAGCAAAATGAAGAATCTGGACTCTGTGAAAGTGCAGGCCCTTTCAAAACTAAGGCCTATGAGTTTGGGTGCGGTGGCTCATGCCTATAATCCCAGCACCTCGGGAGGTGGAAGTGAGAGGATCGCCTGTGTCCAGGGGCTTGAGACCAGCCTGGGCAACTTGGAGAGACCTCGTCTCTACAATAAATCAAAAACTTAGCCAGGATGGTGGCATGTGCCTGTGGTCCCAGCTACTTGGAAGGCTGAGCCGGAAGGATCACCTGAGCCCAACAGGTCGAGGCTGTGGTGGCCGTGAGGGACAGAGTGAGACTCCTACTCAAAACAAAAAACAAACAAACTAAGGCCTATGAACATATTTTATCCCCAGAAATCTTCCTAAAAGGAATGGATAGATAGGATCGATAGAGATGGATGCATGAGTGGATGGATGATGAAAACAGATTAGATAGGTAGATAGATGATAGATGGATGACAGTGCTGAAGTAGACAGATAAACAGATAAAAATTAGTTGCTATTACTTTCTTTTAAGGATAGCAGAAAGAAAAGGAGCAAAAGTGGGAAAGAAGGGGGGAAGGGAAGGAGACGGGGTGCGGAGTGAAGGAAGATTGTCATTTGAGCATCCAGAGACCAGCTGCTGAAAAGGTGAGTCCTGCCCTCTGTGGGGCTGGTACTCCAGGAATCACAATAAGGCTCAGAGACTCAGACCTCAAAAAGGCATCGATCAGAGGCCCCAGCGAGAAGGTCTGTCTTTTGCTTCTTCCACAGGATAAGCCACCCCCCGAGCCTCAGAGGAAAGCGTTCCTTCTGCCAGGCAATGGACGGTCCAGATCTATGGGGGAAGCTCGGTCTTGTGCTGTTTGGCCCAGAGGCTGTTAGACACCCTCTTCTTATTACCAGGCCTAAGGGAGAAGTCTAGACCGCCGGGGATGGAGTTCCATGAGCTACAGAGACCACTTATTCTACAAGGTGAAATTTAAGATGGGGGAAGCACAACACAACTTAGTGAACCAAATGTTCTACCGGGTCAAATGAGCAAGCACTTCCACTCGCTGGTACCTAGCCTCGACTGTGAACCATCGGCTTGTGACTCTAAATCTCACCCACCTAAGCAGCAACCAGCATCTCAAACGTGGCTGCAAGTCACCTCCACTGTTCTTCCAGACATCAGGGCTCACACCTTGGGGCCATCCTCCACCCTCTCTCTTCATCCCACTCCACTGCCAGCAAGACCCGCTGGCTCCGCCTCTGCACAGTGGCTCACCCATAGTAGACCCACCGCATGCCAGGCAGTGTCCTAAGCACGTCCGTGTTAAATCATTCCATCTTCACAATGACTGTC
Source organism: Carlito syrichta (assembly GCF_000164805.1). Lineage (NCBI taxonomy): Eukaryota > Metazoa > Chordata > Mammalia > Primates > Tarsiidae > Carlito > Carlito syrichta. The sequence goes on from NW_007259735.1 coordinate 133,294, forward strand.
AAGTAGGTACTCACATCCCCATTTTCCAGATGAGGAAACCGAGGCACAGAGAGGTTAAGTAGCTGTGGAGTAATGGGGCTGAGATGTGAAGGCAGGCCGTGTGGCTTCATGCTGGGGTGCTTCACCGCCACACCAAACCACCCTCCAAGGACTTCTGTCACCTCCGTCACCATGGCTCCGGCCCCTGCTCCTCCCTCTGTTGCCAGGCTCCTATCTAGACACCCTCCTGTCCCCACCCTGGACCCCTTTCAGTTCAGTCTCAGCAGAGCAGCAGAGGACGCTTTAAAAGGGAAGTCAGTTCAGGTCTCACCTTGGTCCAGAACTTCCCCTGGCTCCTACATCCTTCAGAGTCTAGGACAAATGCTCACCTTGCCCTGAAGGCCCTGCAGGGTCCAACCTCATCTCCTTCCACCCCCCTTCACTCACTCTACATCAGCCACACCAGCCTCATTGCTCAACACCTCTGGAGGCCTCTGCACTGGCTGTTCCAGTCCTTCAGCCTGAAACACCCTTCCCCCAGTCGCTCATGGGGCTCACCCTCTAGCTTAACAGTGAAGTCTTCCCTATCTAAAGTAACAAAGCTAGGCGTGGTGGCACACACCTGTCATCCCAGCTGCATAGGATGCTGAAGCAGGAAGATAGCTTGAGCCCAGCAGTTCAAGGATGCAGTGAGCCACAACTATACTACTGCACTCCAGCTTGGGCAACAGAGCCGGACCCCTTGTCTCTAAATAAATAAATATAATATTCACCGCCTCCCGCTGGCTCACTCTTTCCATCCTCCTACAGGCTTCTCTCTGCAGCATGCTCATCACTGGATTTGTGAGCTCCTCACTAGACAAAAACCTCCCTGAGGGTAGGACCTTGTCTGTTTTGTTCAGTGCTGTATCCCCTGTACTTAGCATAGTCCCTTAATAAATATTTGTTGACTAGATGAATGAATGCTTGACTAAATGAATTTCCTCCAGGCACAACTGTAGTCCACTGGGAGTTCAGAGGTGACAGATTAGTCACAGCTGGAAATGGTGGCATCCTGTGGTTGGAGGGGGCATCTAGGAGCTTCCTGGAGAAGTGAGGGTCTGAACTGAGCCAGCTGGAATTGTGGGGAGATGAGCACAAAAGAGGATGGTTCATAAAATACTGGCACCAAGCAATCAGGGAGCAAGGTCTAGGGGGGCGGCAAGGCTGCAGACCCCCGGGGTGCTCTCCCGGGCTGACGGATAAGCTCCCGCAGGTCAGCCTCACAGAACAGGTCCCAGTGTGTCCTTTAGCCAGACGGCAAGCCACCTTGGTGAATGACCTGAAAAGTCAAAACTGTGAAGGTTGCATCTGCAAAGTCCAGCTCCGCTGCTCTGGGCAGGAGAGTCAACAAACACATGGTTCATGGATGGGGCACTAAGGGACCAGGAGGCCAGTGGGGAAGGGCCCACCTAGGCTGGAGTTCTTGAGGAGGCCCCATGGAGAAGGCATCATATAACCTGGGTCTGCAAAGATGGTCTGGACTTTGTAGCAGTTAGAATGTTTTTGGCTGCAGATGACAGAAAACTAGACTAAAAGTGGCTTACGCCATGGGACATTGATGTTGGCTTAACGGCAAGTTAAGTAAGAAAGACAGTCCCAGGGCTGCTTTAATGGCTCCAAGAAGACCTATGCCCCTTGTCCCTCCTCTGCCATCTTCAGCTGATCAGCTAGCAGCTTCTATCTACATACTTACAGCTTCACAGTAACAATGTGGCTGCCACTGCTCCAGATAATTACAACCTCCCAGAACACTGCACAGGCAGAAAAGGAGCCCCACATCTCCATCAAAAGAAGCACAGATAATGTCAGGAGCAGTGGTTCATACCTATAAACCCGACACTGAGAGGCTGAGACAACAGGATCACATGAGACCAGGAGTTTGAGACCAGCCTAGACAACATAGCAAGACCTTATCTCTACAAAACAATAAAAAATTAGCAGCCATAAAGAATAATGAAACCATGTCCTTTGCAGAAGCAATGTGGTTGCAGCTGGAAACCATTATTCTAAGTGAACTAACACAGAAACAGAAAATCGAGTATTGCATGTTCTCACATACAAGTGGGAGCTAAACACTGGGCATACAAGGGCATAAGGAAAGGAACAACAGACACTGGGGACTCCTAAAGGTGGAAGGGAGGCAGGAGGGTAAGGGCTGAAAAGACTACCCATTGGGTACCACACTCACCCCCGGGGTGACAGGCTCAGTAGAAGCCCACACTTCACCATCACGCAATATACCTGTGTATCTCAGTCATTAAAAAGAATGAAGCAATGCCTTTTGCAGCAATTTGGATGGAATTGGAGAACATCATCCTCAGCATAGTAACACCGGAATAGAAAACTAAACCCTGCCTGCTGTTGCTTAAAAGTGGGAGTTAAACTAAGGATTTGTAAAGGCAGAGAGAATGGTATAATGGACACTGGAGACTCAGAAGGGGGAAGGGGCAGAAGGAGGAAACATCATCTATCAGGTGATGTGCACAGGATGGATGATAGATGGATGACGAATGGATGGATGGATGAATCGGATGGATCGGTGGATGGATGGTGGGTGAATGGTGGGTGGATGGAGGATGGATACTGGATGGATGGATGGATGGATGGATGGATGGATGGATGGATGGATGGATGGATGGATGAATCATTAGATGGATCGGTGGGTGGATGGGTAGATGGAATCATTGGATGGGTGGTGGGTACACTTAAAGCCCAGACTTCTCCACTGTACAATGTAACCATGTAACCAAAAACTATTTGGAACCACTAAAGTTCTTGAAGTAACGGGGAAAAAAGTGAAAAGAGAGAGAGAGAGACAGAGAGAGATAGACAGACCCATGTAGCATTCCTGCACATGTACCCCTTGAATCTAAAAAAAATTTAAAAAGCCGGGCATGGTGGCACACACCTGTAATCCCAGCTATTCAGGAGGCTGAGGCAGGCGGATCACTTGAACCCAGGAGTTTAAGGCTGAGGTGAGCTATGATGGCACCACTGCAAACCAACCTGGAGGACAGAGTAAGACCCTGTCTCTAAGAATTTTTTTAAGTTAAAAATAAATTAAAAGCATGGATAAATAATGATGTTTTTATAAAATGGGAAGTCCATAGAAATTTTGTTTAAATGAAGTATCGCTACAAGTAACAACATGAATGAATCTCATGGTCATACTATCCAGCAAAAGAAGTCAGACACAAAAGAAGACATACTGAGTTATTCCACTTATATGAAGCTCAAGAGCAGAAAAACTAATCTATGTTGATAAAAGTCAGAAGAATGATTACCTCTGATAAGGGGCTATTGACTGGGAGAGCACATGAGGGAGACTTCTGGGGTGCTGGAAGTGGTTTATATTTGATCTGGGTAGCACACATGCATGGGCATAATGGTTACATTGGTAAACAAACACACAAAAACTCACTGAGAAGTGTGCACTTCACAATGTATATTTTGTATCTCAACTTAAAATAAATCAAAGTAGAAGGAAGAGAAAGGATCCACAGCACGTTTGCCACCTAAGCATATTGGTGGGAAAGTGTTCCCAAAGTCCTGAAAACACAAACCCATAGCCTTCCCCAAACATCTCTTGGACCACAGCTAGGTCACATACCCACCCGAGACTCTTCATCAGCAAAGGGAGGTGGAAGTACTATGACTGGCCAAGACCAATCATGACGCAGCCTGTGGAGCCAGGTACCCTATTGCTTTAACAAAACCAGGGTTCATTTACCAAAGAAGAAGGGTGAAGGCTATTGAGTGGGCAGCCTACAGCATCTACCACAACTGCAGAGAGCTCAAAGAAAAGGAAAATAGAGAGGCAGGGAGATAAAAGCGCAACTCACTAATGCTCACTGGGCTATTGTCATGTGCCAGGCTTTGTACAAAGCATTTCTGTGGGACTCTCCTATCTATTCAAGATGACAGCCAGTGAAGAAGGATGCTTAGAGATGAGGAGGGGAACAGGTCTGAAAATTGTTATCAAAACCAGCTGTGTCAATCAGGGCTCTCCAGAGAAACAGAATCAATAGGATGAATAATGGATGGATGAATGGGTAGGTGAATGGATGGATGAATGGTGGATGGGTGGATGGGTGGATGGATGATGGATGGATGGATAGCGGATGGATGACAGATAGGTGATGTATGGATGAGTGGATGGGTGGATGATGGATAAATGATGGATGGATTGATGGATGGTGGACGGATGGGTGGATGGATGGGTGAATGGACAGTGGAGGGATGATAGATGGATGATGAATGGATGGATGGATGAATTGTTGGATGGATCAGTGGGTGGATGGTGGGTGGGTGGTGGGTGGATGGTGGGTGGACGGTGGATGGATGGTGAGTGGAGGGGTGGTGGATGGTGGTTGGAGATGGATGGATGGATGGATGGATGGTGGATGGATGAATCATTGGATGGCTCAGTGGGTGGATGGATGGATGGGTGGGTGAATTTGGGTGGATGGTGGGTGGATGGTGGATGTATAGGTGAATGGATGGGTGGATGGGTGGATCTGGGTGGATTGTGGGTGGATGGTGGGTGGATGGTGGATGTATAGGTGAATGGATGGATGGATGGATGGATGAATCAGTGGGTGGATTTGTGAGTGGATGGGTGGATGGGTGGATCTGGGTGGATTGTGGGTGGATGGTGGATGGATAGACGGATGGATGGATGATGGATGAGTGGATGATGGATGGGTGGATGATGGATGGGTGGATGATGGATGGGTGAATTTTGAGAAACTGGCTCACAGGATTGTGAGGGCCAACAAGTCCAAAGCCTAGGAAGCAGGCCAGCAGGCTGGAAACTCAGGAAGAAGTTACTGTAGACTGAGAATTTCTTCTCAGGGAAACCTCAGTTTTTGTTCTTAAGGCCTTCAACTACTTGGATGCAGCCCACCAACATTATCAAGAGTAATCTTCTTTACCTAAAGTCAACTGATTGCAGACGTGAATTGTACCTAGATTAGTGTTTGATTGAACAATGGGTACCATAGCCGAGCCAAGTTGACACAAACTCACCATCAAACCAGCTGACCCCACCTTAATGTGCTTCCATTAGCATCTCTCCCATTTCCCTGATTAACCCATCCCAACTCCCATCCCCAGGATTAACCTCCAGTCAGGGTCATTTCCACCATCCAGACTTCCAGGGCCCTCGCCACAGAGGGTTCCACACTGGAGTGGGAGAAAATGGAACCAGAAAGGTGTCTCTACCAGACACCTGGAACAAGAGACCCAGACTCAACCAACTAAGCCACAGAAACCTGAGAAAGAAAAGAAAAAGTCCTGCCCCCCCGACCAGCTGATGTTTCCCTGGGTTCTTTCTCCTCCATGGATTCCTCAGTACTGGCTGTCTCTCAGAAACATATTTCTGTGATATATACTGTAAATCTGCTTCATTTGAAATTCATAGTTAATGACCTATTCCCTCGTCTTCAGGAAACAGAGTAAGGTTCCGGCTTTTAAAGGCCAGGAGTTTACTAGCCAGCATATGACAAGTATTACAAAGTATAGGCCTGCACTAAAAGCACTTAAGAAACAGTCTCCGTCAGAAATTTCAAGAATACCTTCAAATAACATCATTTATCTGCCAGGAGGCCGAGGGGTGGGGGAGTGGTGGTGGGTAGAGAGTAACTGAGTATTTGATCAAATCCATACTTTCAGACCCTGGGGGAAGGGAGGCAAATAATCCCTAACCCTTCTCACCCTGGAAAGGTTTGTTTGCATGCTCCTGTGGGCAAGGGGCCATGTGCACAGGTGCAAGTGTGTGCAAGCCTACGTGTACACCAGGAGCCCCTCCCCTCTGACCACCAGCCCCCTCAGCTAATATCAAAACAAGAAGCCCCGCCATATTCTGAACTCCGTGAGGTAATTTAATAAAACAAGAATCCCTGTTTTCGGGTGGACCCACTTAACTGAAATCCAAAGCCAGCGCTGAGTCAATCGGGCCATGGACAAATCCATTAGGCCCATCCGCACTTTCTCATCTTCTATAGAGTCAGGGCTTAACCAGGTTAATTTTTGTTAAACACATTACCCAGGTACTCTCCTCTTACCAGCCCAATGATTTTGTGTCGGGCCTGAAGGATTGTAATTGCAATCCAGAGAGACGCCAGCTAAGCCGTGTGATTTACTGAGGGCTTCGGAGTGACAGCCGCCTCCTACCTGCCGGCTGCTGGACAAGAACGGTCCTCCTAGAATCTTGGCGTGATTCATGGTCAGGGGTCTGAAGCAAGATGCCATGTGAGAGGCCGGCCCTGGGGAGGACAGGCTGCTGCCTCCTTTGGACACTCACACTGGGGTCCTCTCCAAGCCTGGGGGCAGTGAGGGCCTCTTTGTCCCACTAGGGAGTGGGTGGACCTCTGGCACTGGCCTTGGGTATGGCTGGCCATTCAGAGTCATACCCATTCCCTAGCAAGGGTGACTCTCCTCAGCATAGTTCAGGGAACATTCCCTGGCCTCACTTTCCTGTTTCCTCCTGACCCCAGGCCTCAGGCTTCTATAGACAGGCCCAGCACCCCTGTCCGCCTCAGTCTTCTGCCCCCTCTGCTCTTGTTGGGCCTCTCACCTCCCACCCCCTCAGGTCTCCATCCTGCTTTCAGGCACTTCGCATCTCTGTGCCCCAGTATCCTCATCTGATGAATGGGTATGACAATCTGCTTATAGGATTGTGAGGACCAAGCCTGGGAACAGCTGCCTGTGCCTGGCACATGGTAGGTCTTCAATAAATGTCAGTTGTAGTCATTTATCTCTAGAAGAGAAGCTGGCGAGGACAGAAACCAGCGCTCGTGAGGAAGGGGAGAAACAAGCACCCTCACACGTTGCTGGTGAGAACGGAAGAGGGTGCAGACACTTTGGAACTGCTTGGCAATTTCTTAAACAGTTAAATACACATGGATCATAAGACCCAGCAATTTCACTCCTACATATTTACCCGAGAGAAATGATAGCATGTGTCCACCAAAGACTTGAACACAGAGGTTCACGACCACTTTGTTTGTAATAAATACCCCCAAACTGGAAACAACCCAGATGTCTGTCAACAGGTGGATGGATCAGCAAAATGTGGCATGTCCCTACAAGGGAATATTATGGAGCAATAAAAAGGAATGAAATGATGACACCTGCTACAATACAGCTACGCCTCAAAGCTATCATCCTAAGAAGCCAGACCTAAAAGATCACGTGTTGATGATTCCGTGTACATGAAACATTCAGAAAAGACAAATCGATAGAGACAGAAAGTAGATCCATGGTTGCCTGGGGTTGAGGTGGGAATGAGGATTATAACTGGACAGGAGGGATCTCACTGATGTGGCGAAAATGTTCTCAAAATAGATTGTGGTAATGGTTGCATGATTCCATGAATTTACAAAAGAGCTTTGGCGTGTATACTTTAAAGGAGTAAATTTTATGGAATGTAAATTATGCCTCAATAAAGTGGTTTAAAAAGAGAACGCAAGAGAGGCCCAAACCTGCCACTTACAGAGTAGGTGGGTGCCCTGGTTGGATTTTGGTGTGTTTGTTCGTTTGTTTTGTCAAGACAGGTTCATGAGTTTTTTGGAGACCGAAGAAGTTCATGCCTGTGTCATTATGTGAGATGCTGATATAAATTACCTCACGCAGGGCCCAACAGGATATTGGGAATGACATACTTTCTTGGTTCTCCTGCACTGGGAAAGTTCTCCTGGAAGAGGAAAGACTTAAGAGGGGTATAGCAGACCTTTTACAATCACCACCAGCCCTCAGGAACTTCAGAACACAAAATACCTATAAAAACCCACTGTCGGTGGACACCAATTAGACATTCAATTATGGGTACGTTGTTTTTGAGCATCTTCCACGTGCATGGCATTTGCTAGGTGAGGAGGGAGGCAGAAAGGCCTAGAAAACACTGCCTTTACTGTCAAGGAGCTTACAGCCTTCAGCCCGGGAAGGAGTGAGGCTTTCACCTGAGGCCTCCTTGGAATTTTCCAGTGGGATTGGCGTTCTTACCTTGGACTCGGACAGCCACTCTCCCACTCCCGCCTCCATAACTATACTTCATAGCTTGGAAATCTCGCCTTCTGCCGTCCCTACCCACCTCCACCTCTATGCATGAGATCTCTAGGCAGGAGGCTGTGTAAATGGTGGTCACTAGCACCAACCCTGGCACTCTCAGACCATCTGCGTCTGCCTCCGAGCTCTGCTATTTACTAGCCAGGAGAATAAATGGCTAAATATGGGCCTTAGTTTCTTCATCTGTAGAATGGGGGTGATACTCTCAGCAATCGCCTAGACTTGAGGTAAGGGTTATGTGAGTTAATACATGGTGACTGCTTAGAACAGGGCTGGCACAAGCACACATCAGCTCTGATCGTTACTCTGTAACTAGGGCCTTCTCCCCAGCCCGGCTGCCAGAGTGGCATGGCTGGTCTGCGGTTGATGACCTGGCCACTGCTGCCCACTTCCAGGCTGTGCACCTCATCCCTTGGATGAGCAGAGAATGGGGGGTGGAGGCACTCCCATGGGCCCCCACACCAGTCCTTGGCAGCTGCGGTGGCTGTGTCTGTGACGTCACTGCCATTGTGTGGTTGTTAAAACAGTGACTCTCCCTCCTGCTGGAGCACAAGCTCCTTCGGCCCAGGACCAGGCTGGTTTCTGTCACCACTGTGCCCCCAGCTGCCAGACACAGGGTCTAACAAGCTCTCACTAGATACTTACAGAAGGAAGAAAAGAGGAGGTTGAGGAGGGGGAGGAGAGAAGGAAGAAGGAGCAACCAGCACCCAGCAGAACAGCTCTCCCAAGGCGAATGTCCTTGTGAACAAACAAATCTCCAGTTCTGAGACCAGAGGCTTTAAGTCTGGAAATAATAGGAACTTTAATCACAACAGGGCATGTGATCTGGTGAGCGCTGGTACCTTAGTGCTCCGCACTTCAACTTTCTCAGAAAGTGTCATTATAAGTCAATGTGTACTACTCAGAACACTACCAGGCCCTTCTCTAAGTACATCATACATATCATTTAATCCTCACAACAATTCTCCAAGGCAGTACCGTCATGATCCCTCATTTTGCAGAAGTGAAGACAGGCCCAGAGGGTTTCAGTAACTTGCCTGAGGCCACAAAGCTAGTAAGCAGCACAGTCAGATTTGGACTCACATAGTTTGACTCTAGAAGCTTTGCTCTTAACTCTTACGTGATGCTTCCAGATGAGAGGGAAATAGTTAAGGAAGCAGTAAGCAACATTTCTTCATCGTTACTTTGGAGCTTGGGACCCAACCAAAGAAAAGGGACCATCCCAAACAATTGACACTGGTATCCTAAAGCTGGCAGACCCCTCAGAGACATTGTCATTCACTAAGCAAGTGTTTATTGGGTACCCAACTCCTCTATGCCTCAGTTTTCTCGTCTGTACAGTGGGAATAATAATCACAGAATGTGCCTTGTAGGATAAGGCACTTGGACCACAGCCTGGCACACAGCAGGGGTTCAATAAGTGCTTGTTATCTTGCTGTCAACTTGAGGGGGGCCCTGGCTGAGTGTGGGAATAGAAAGATGTAGAAGACACAGGCTCTCCCCGAAGGAGCTGGCTGGCCCATAGAAAAATGGACACATAAACCATCACAACATAGTGATTCTTTAGAAAATTTAAAAGTGCTACCCTGACCAAAATATAAGCTCTTAGTATTATCTACGATGCAAAATACGTTGAAATTAAATACACACAGACACTGACACGAATGAGTACATGTGAAACTAGCAAAATCTGAATAAAGGAGATGGATTGTATTGATGTCCGTATTCAGTGGATTATAGTCATGTTAATTTCCTGGTTGTGATATTGTGCCAGAGCTGTGCAATATGTTACCCTTGGGGAAAACTGAGTGAAAAGTATGTGAGATATTTCTGTATTATTTCCTACAACTACGTGTGATTCTATAATTATCTCTCTAAACAGTTTTTTTTTAGAAAAAAGATCTTTGATCTTTCAAGAAAAGTTGATGTCATGCAGGCACTATAGGACTTTTTTTTTTTTTTTTGAGACAGGGTCTTCCTCTGTTGCCCAGGCTGGAGTGCAGCGGCATGATCCCAGCTTACAGCATCGTCAACCTTCTGAACTCAGGAAATCCTCCCACTTCAGCTTCCTGAGTAGCAAGGACTACAGGTGTACACCACCACACCTGGCTAATTTTTTTTGTAGAGACAAAGTCTCTCTATGTTGCCCAGGCTAGTCTCGAACTTCCAGATTCAAGCGATCCTCCCACCTCGGCCTCCCAAAGCACTGGCATTCCAAGTGTGAGCCATCGCACTCAGCCTTATAGAGGACTTTTAAATTCACTAATACACACATGTACTTAGTTTGTCTGGAAATAATAGTGATGACAGTGCCATTCTTAGGTACCAGGCATGCTCCTGCTTCATGTCCATCATCTCCAGGCCTCACAAGAGAACTGAAAGGTGATATGTTCAGCTCCAAAATCAGTTGACAGCTACAGTTTGTTCAGAACACATGGGTGGGAGCTGGGGGGTGGTGCTGTGGCCTAGCTTGGTGTCTGCTGAGAGGTTGCTGTCTAGTGAAAACTGCAGCTTGGAGCTTGGAGAGAGGCAGCTATGAAGCAGTGGAACAATATGCCACTTCCCCTTGGCACCCTAGGCCATCAGAAAGCTTGAAGAAGGTGTCAAGGAAACAAACAACAACAACAACAACAAAAAAACAGACTGTGGTTAACAAGGAAGATGCAGAGGCTGGTGGGGCTGGTGGGACTGGGTATGTCAAGATAACAGTGACTTCTAGAAAGCAAAAAAAGTCAAAGGTTTCCAGTAGGGAGAAACAAAAGATGTTCATGAAATGTTCCCACAGCTGAGGAAAGTGTGGCTTTTCACAGGGCTCGGTGGCTACATTTGCCAAAAGGCAGCAATGTTCTGTGGCTGAAACATAATCCTTCCATCCGCTCACATGAGAACAAGATTCTTGTTACTTGCCTTCTAAAAGCAACTTCCAGGGTATTATAATTATAAGCATCGATGTACAGACCCACTGGGTGCTCACGCCTTCCATCCGAATCAAGATTCAGAACAAAACTAAAATCCCCTCATGAAGAGAGAACCCTGTTCGGTCTGGGCTAGCCACACTGAGCCTGGAAAGGGGGGTTCCACCTTTCAGAAATATCTAGAAACAGTAGAAATCAATTTTAGAAACTATAATCTTTTAAGTTATATTTGGAATATAATACCAAGAGTTGTGGTATTGTATTCTTGGTCCAAAAAATCATTCATTTTGGAATAGAAATGCTTCACTGTGTCACCACTTCCCTTTAGTAACTGTGCAGGAAAAAGGACATTGACTCTCACGGATGCCCATAGGGCCAGCAGCTCCAAAAAGCATGACACAGGAGGGGGTCTCATGGCTGGGAGCGAGTCACCTGCAGGGACACAAACCCTCGGCTGTTTGGGTCTGGACTCAGCAGCATCCCAGCTGGGACCGCTTCCTTACTGGTCCAGGGAAGTTCTAGGCGAGATTGTACCCCCGCTTCTGTGGTGTGGAAGTGTCAGGATGAGTCATTTTTATGAACCACGGTGCGGAGTCTACTGAGAGAAGGTGCCATTGGTAGAAAGGTCTGGATGGGAACATTATAAATTTTTAAGCACCAGTGAGATCAACCTCCATCACTTGGTGTAAGATAAGCCTGCCTGCCCACCCTTCCCTCTGCAGGCCAAGCTCGCTGGTAGAAGGAAACAGAACTTTAGGCCTCACCGCACTTCCGGAAGGCGGTAGAATACGCCATCTAATGAGCATGTGACGTGAAGAAGATATATGGACACCTACTTAAGCCAAAGAGCAGATTCCAGCTGATCCACCATCTCCTGCCTTCCTAAAAACAACAGTAATTATCTTCATCCTTCAACCACATCCCAGGGAGGCAGAGAAGCAGGGTGACCAGGCCTGATGGTCAGGAGCCCATCTCTGGTCCCAGATGACCCTGAGCCAGTTACCTGTGCCTCAGTTTCCTCTGTGTAAAACGCAGACAATGATGATCATTATGCCTTTCTCCCTGGACTATTGAGAGGATTTAATATGATTATCAGGTTTAGGGTATTTTTTTGTTTTGAGTCAGGGTCTCACTCTGTTGCCCAGGCTGGAGTACAGTGGCACGCTCACGACCACCCCAGCCTCGAACTCCTGGGCTCAGGTGATCCTCCACCATCAGCCTCCTGAGTAGCCGGACTACAGGCATGCACCATCACGCCTGCTGCATTTTTTAATTTATTTTTTGTAGAGATGAGGTCTCACTCTGTTGCCCGGGTTGGTCTCAAACCCCTGGACTCAAGCAACCCTCCCGCCTCGGCCTCCCAAAGTGCTGAAGCTTCTAGGCATGAGCTACCATACCTGGCCGGTTTGGGATTCTTCACGTGGGCTCGGCACATGGCAAAGGCTCCACACACAGGATTTATTCAGAAGCACAATCACTCACTCCAGGCCCCACACTAAGTCTTGGCCTGCACCATTCTCTGAAACCCTCACGTCACTGCATGAAGTCGACATTTTGTTTTCCTACCTTAAGGATGAGGAAACTGTGGCCCAGCAAGGCGAGGTGGCTTTGGCCACGGTCACGTGGCCTCAAAGCCTGGCAAGCCGCCAAGGGCCACCCCCACTGCGTGCGTGCACAATGCCCTCCCGTCCGCTGCTGCACGTGCAGAGACCGGCTGTGCTTCCCCTGCCTTCCTGTGCCTCGCCTCCAACTCCCCACCCTTTCCTGGGCAGAGTCTCCTTGACCTGAGACTGTGTTCTGTTTATCCCAACACAAAAGCAGCTCTATTGGAGGCAGCTTCCAGGCTGGGGGCCCTCCGTGAGGGGTCTTGGCGTGAGCAGAGCCGCCCCCACCTGAGCCGCACTCTCCTCCCAGGCATCCCTGCCCATCAGCCCAGGCCTGTCCTGCCTCTTGGCCCACAGGTCCAGGCTCTGCTGGGCCTTTCCCCTCCGTAATCAGCTACTGATCACTGCCTCGGCAAACCTGGCATCCTCGTTCTAGGACTAACCAGAAAGTTAAAAGCTTCTGGCTCTCAAGCAGCCTCTTCAAGCCTCCCCACCTGGTGGGCATGCCGTGTTCCCTCCTGTCAGGTTCCCTTAAGGAGGCAGACCCAGGAATGAAACCACAGACCCTCGGCCAACCATGTCACTAAGGATAAGTGTTGCATGGGAACCACGGAGAGGGAAAGCGTGTGCATGTGTGTGTGAGTTGGTGTGTGCATATGTGTATAAGCTGGCACAGCCCTTTGTCTTCATCTGGTGAATGGAGAAACTGAGGAAAGGCATGTGGGTGGGCACCCTGGCCTTCCCCCACACCCGCCTCTCTTGAGCACACCATGCACAGCGCAAGCCAGTGCCTGACTGCCCAGGGCCCACAGTGCGGGTGCTGGCTGTGTGACCTGGGGCAGCCTTCTGGGACTCTGTTAGTCCTCAGTCTTAGCCTCAGTAATGACTAAGAGGTCACTGGGTGCCAAGTCCTGTCACTCTCCTGACAACCCTTTGCCAAGAGGGACTGAGAAATGAACAGCCTCATTTGACAGATGAAGAAACTGAGTTCACAGAGAAGAGAGAACTAAATCTTTATACACATCCTATTTCCTCAGGATGGAATCACAGGCATGGAACGACGGGCCAAAGCCGCCAACATGAAATCTCTGCGCATCTTACCCGTGACCCTGGAGAAATCCCACACCAGCATGTGCTCCTCCCAGCCAGTTTCCCACTTTGTTTGAAAATTTCAATCTCACCATCCTGGGGGCCTGACCTTCAGTCCCAAAGCCAATCCCATCCCCATTTCTGCCAGGGGTCCCAAGAGATCACCTGGTGACCAGCAAAGGCATCCTGAGACTCCTCGGGTGGCAGACAGGTTAACCCCTCCCTACCTCCACACACACTAGTGGGGGGTATGCCCCGGCCTGTGTACACAGGTGTGTAAAAGATAAACAAGTTCTATGAGGATTAGCCAGGACTGACAGACACCAAACATACTTGAGATGGTAGAGATGTACAAATTGGTATGCACATGTGTGTGAGGAGTCCCTGCAGGATGGGTTTAGGTGGAGTTTTAATCCGATGAGCGATTTTCACGGGGTTGCTATTTCCAGTTCTACTTTATAAAATAATTTATCTGGCTGGGCATGGTGGCTCACATCTGTAATCCCAGCATTTTAGGAGGCTGAGGAGGGAGGATCGCTTGGGGTCAGGAGTTCAAGACCAGCCTGGGCAACAAAGCAAGATCCCATCTCTACAAAAAAACAGAAAAATCAACTGGGCGTGGTGGCACATGCCTGTAGTTCCAGCTACGCAGGAGGTCAAGGCAGGAGGATCCCTTGAGCCCAGGAGTTTGAGGCTGTACTGAGCTATGATTGTGCTACTGAACCCCAGCCTGGGCAACAGAGTGAGACCTTGTCTCAGAAATAAAAATAAAATTAACTCTGAAAGCTAGAAAGCCCCCTCTCGCTCCAGAAGCAGGAAGCTGTCCAGAATCCTTCTCAGCACCTCCCAGGAGCCCTTGCAGCTGGAGCAGCCCTGCAAAACATTTTCAGACTCATTAGCCCTGCAAAAATCTAATTTTGTCTACAAAATTTCCCTTGGACTTACCTCTAAAATTGTTCCCTATTTCATTCTGTCCGTATCTAGGTCTCACCAACCTCTTCCCACATCGCTTGGCAAAGAGAAGTCTCTTTATTGCCTACAGCAAAGAACTTGAACTTTGAGTTTGGACTTGGTGTGAGAGGGAACAAACAGGGAACCACCTCGGGTCAGTGCAGCCTGGCCCTGCACCCCTACCTCAGGCCTGACATCCATCAGCGGCTCCTGTTTTCATTTGGGTCCTGTACTTGAAACAGCTTTCACGTCCACAGCCCAGGGCCAGTACGGACCCTGTCTGGCTCTGAATTCCACCTAAGTCCCAGCCCCAAGCAAACACAGAGTTGACAGCCGCCTGGAGTGGCCGCCTTGATTTACAGTCAAGCATAAGCTCTGCAAATTCTATTTCCCCAGAAACACATGAAAAACTTGGCTCTTTCATTTTGCTGACACGAATCTTTTGCTTTTTCCTTTTTTTTTTTTTCTTCCTCCCTCCACAGTGCCTTCCTTTATCACCTCCTTCCACTGATCACCAGGACATAGGTGAGAAGTGGTTGTAGGGGCCGAGAGGGACACACTGACACATCATGGACAGTGCTCCTCCTGAGACGTTTCTGTGTCATGGATACCTCTAGGATCAATCACCCTTGGTGAGTTTCTGCGGAGGGAAGGTGAGTGGGAGATTTCTCATGTGGTGTGCACCAGAGGCTCCTGACTCGGGGGGGTCTGGGGAGAATGTGCTCCTGGGGAGCACACGTCAATGACCCCACAAAAGCATCCCTGGCTCCCATGTTTGTTCTCGTTCAGCCTCCAGGTAGGCCGCTCACCCAAGAGACTTGGCAGAGGCAAGAACTCTGCACCCCTCTGAGGAGCTGCACCCTGCCACGGCCTCCCCCCGTGGCTGCCCACAAAGCCTTCCCACACCTTCCCGACACATTCTCCCCAGACCCCCCCGAGTCAGGAGCCTCTGGTGCACACCACATGAGAAATCTCCCACTCACCTTCCCTCCGCAGAAACTCACCAAGGGTGATTGATCCTAGAGGTATCCATGACACAGAAACGTCAAAAGCTGCTGGGCCTCAGAGCCGAGCCACAGAGCCACGGAACCCCTGAGCAGGAATGTCCCCGGGTGAGCGGCCTACCTATCCCAAGCCCTAAGCAGGTTGTTTAGAGGTTGGAAGGTTTTATGTGCCAGGCATGGAGGGGACTGAGGGGAGGGCTGGTCTTTCATGTTCATTGTTGCCTCTGGGTCCGGGGGACCAGGGTCCCTTGCTGACTTGGAGGGGTCCAGAAACCTGATTGGGACACTTCACATGTCACAGGAGAAGAGTATTACCTTAGCCAGGGCCAGTTGGCAGGTGTTCACATCTGTCCTCAAAGGCCGTGTGACCTATGACGGTGTCAGACTGTGCCAAGGCTGAGAAAGGGTTAGGTGGCATGAAATCTGGGGAATCTAAAGCGGCCCCCAATCTACCCCAGCGCCCTCCTCAGGTCAGCAGGGGAGACAAGCCATGGAATGAAAGGGCTCTGAGGTGTGCTGATGGTGGTCATAATAAGGTCCTGGCTCTCCAAAGTCTCTGCTCTTCCAGAATCCCAGACATCTCTGCAAAGGCTGTCTTGTATGCCCTGCAACAGTTCCAGGAAGGTAGAATTTGACAGGGAACTGTATCATTGAGTTCTGTTAAAGAGATGGAGCCCAGAGAGGTTAAAGGTCATGCTGTGTGATCTTTGTCCAAGGTCACACTGCATGTTAAAAAATAATAATAAACCGAAATAGGCAGATTCTTAAAAGTTAAACACACATCAGGCCGGGTGCTGTGGCTCACGCCTATAGTCCCAACACTTGGGGAAGCTGAGGCAGGGGAATTCCTTGAGCCCAGACATTCGAGACCAGCCCGGGCAACAAAGAGAGACCCCATCTCTACAAAAAACAGAAAAGATTAGCTGTGTAGTGATACATGCCTGGAGTCCCAGCTACTCAGGAAGTTGAGGCTGCAGTGAGCTGAGATCATGCCACTGCACTCCAACCTGAGCAACAGAGTGGGACCCCAACTAAAATAATAATAATAATAATAAAAGTCAGGCCAAGTGCAGTGGCTCATGCTTGTAATCCCAGCACTTTTGGAGGCCGAGGTGGAAGGATTATTTGAGCCCAGGAGTTCAAGACTAGCCTAGGGTTACATAGTGAGACTTCATCTGTACAAACAAAAACAAAATCAGCCACCTGTGGGGCAGGTACCTGTTGTCCCTGGAAGTTGAGGCTGCAGTGGGCTGGAATCGTGTCATTGAACTCCAGCCTGGGTGACAGAGTGAGACCCTGACTCAAACATACACACACACACACACATACACACATCTAACATTCAATCCCGCCATTTTACTTCTTGGTGCTTACCCCAGAAAAACGGAAGCATGTGTACACATAAGGACTTGCACCCAAACATTTATAGCAGTTTTGTTCATAATAGTAAAAAACTGGACATCAATGTCATCAACGGGTGAAAGGATCATATTCGGTATACCCTGTGCTGGATACCACTCAGCAGTAGACAGAAACAAACTATCAATACGTGAACCATGTGAGTGAATATCAAAAACATTATGCTAAGTGGAAAAAACCAGATTCAGGGGGGAAAAGAAGAGTACATAGATTCCATTTATTCAGAATTCCAAAAAACACAAACTAACCAATGATAACAGACAGCAAATCAGTGGTAACCTGGGGGTGGGAGGGATGGATTACAAAGGGCATAAGAAAACTTTTAAGGGTGATGGCTGTGTCCACTATTCCGATTGTGATGCTAGTTTCACAGGTTAAAACTTATTGATCATAACCTTATGAGACTCTGGTGTGGCCAAGTGTTCTTTGAGCTATGGCTGTCACCATGTTTTCTGGTTTTGGCCCCCTTCCCCTGCCTTGGGAAGGTGAATCTCCTCTTTCTCTCTAATTTACTTAAATAAGCTATATTTTCTAATCCACCCCTCCCCGCAAAAAAACATCAGGAGTTCAAGGTTACAGTGAGCTATGATCACACCACTTCACTCCAGCCTGGGCAACAAACAGAGCAAGGCCCTGTCTCTAAAAACAAAAAAAGTCAGGTTGTACACTTTAAATATGTGCAGTTCGGCCAGGCTCAGTGGCTCAGCCTGTAATCCTAGCACTTTGGGAGACTGAGGTAAATGGATTACCTGAGCCCACAGGTTTGAGACCAGCCCGGGAAACTTGACAAGACCACATCTCTACAATAAATTTTTCAAAAAATTAGTCAGATGTGCTAGTGCACACCTGTAGTTCCCGCTACTTGGATGGCTGAGGCGGAGCCCAACAGGTCAACACTGGGGTGGCCGTGAATGTGCCACTGCACTCCAGCTGAATCCCACTGTGGGTGACACAGTGAGATTCCAACTCAAATAAATAAATAAATAAATAAATATGTGCTTTTAATTTATTTATTTATCTTTTTTAAAAAAGAGGTTCTCACTGTGTTACCCAGGCTGGTCTCCAACTACTAACCTCAAGCAATCTTTCTACATCAGCCTCCCAAAGTGCTGAGATTACGGGTATATGTCACCATGCCCAGTCTTTTATACATCAATTATACCTCAATAAATCTGTAATATTTTGAAACTGTAAAAATGGAAGTCGGGTGTGTGGCATGAACTTGTAATCCCAGCTACTCAGGAGACTGAGGCAGAAGAATCCCTTGAGCTCAGGAGTTTGAGACCAGCCTGGGCAACATAGTGAGACCCCTATCTCTACAAAAAAATAAAAAAATAAAAATTAGCCAGACTTGGAGGTGCACACCTGTAATTCTACCTACTTGGGAGGCTGAGGCAGGAGGATCACTTGAGCCCAGGGTTGGAGGCTGCAGTGAGCTATGATCGCACCACTACTCTCTGGCCTGGGTAACAGAGTAAGACTCTGTCTCAAATATAAATAAACTAACTAATTAATTTAATTTAAAGATTTGTTTTCTTGAAAGCTCCATGCTGTGAGAGCCAAGCAGAGGAAGAAGCAAACACAGAGGGCTGAAGCAGAGGCCAAGTCAGTCGCCAGCCTTGGCACCCGTGGAGGCCAGAGGAGTAGAAATGTGGGTTGCGGGAGGCCAGGTCACTGCTGCTAGTTGTTGGTCTGCATGCAACTGTCTAGAACTTGTCTCTCAAGGGATCTAGACCTTCCATCATCATCCAATCACTCAGACCACCCAGAGTCCTACCTCGATCACCTCAGCTGTCCCCGTTGGTCTTGGGCCCTGGACATGAGACACTCTGGAAAAGTTTTGTTCTCAGTGATGGCCAAGCGTAACACGTGTGCAATAAATTATCTCTTCTTTCCTAGCTGAAGAATTTTTAAAAGGGGAAGCGGAAATACAAGTAGGAAAACAGGGTGCCAGATATGAAGGGAGGGGCTGTGCACAGGAGCTCACGTCTATAATCTCAGCACTTCAGGAAACCAAGGCGGGAGGCCTACTTGAGCCCAGGAGTTCAAGATCAGCCTGGGCAACATAGCAAGACCCTGCCAAAAAAAAAAAAATTGCAATTAGCCAGGCATGGTGGTGTATACCTACAGTCCCAGCACTTTGGGAAACTGAGGAGGGAGGATTGCTTGAGCCCAAAAGTTTGAGATCAGCCTGGGTAACACAGCAAAATCCCTCAATACAAAAAAAAACAAATTAAAAAAAGAAATTAGCCAGACATAGTGGCACACACCTGCAATCCCAACTAACCAGGAGGCTGAGACAGAAGGATCATCTGAGCCTAGGGAGATCGAGGCTGTGGTGAATCATGATTGTACCACTACACTCCAGTCTGGGCAACAGAGTGAGACCCCTAACTCAGAAAAAAAAAAAAATGAAGTTAGGTCCAGAACGTAAGCTGTGCTACTTGCTGGAGGTAGGACTCACATTGGTTTCCATGTTTTCTAGTAGTGAAGGCAAAGAGGGCGGAAAAAATTATCTGAACCCAATCTATAGTGTCCAGGAGGTAGAAATAAAATCAGGTGTTTCGGAAAAGCAGTTGGTCTTAGTCGTGAGCACATGAGGTTTCTGATTTTGTGACTTCTCGGGAATATAGTAACGCACACCCCTTGTCAACAGGATTCCCACAAATCCGCACAGGCAGAAGCTGTGGTGTGCAGTCATTGTTTACAACTGGCTCTGGGGTGGTGTATGTCTGACATATGCGCTTTGCCAATTTCTAGGGTATAAATATCCCACCTCAGCCAATCTCAGGCTACTGATGCAAAGTCACCAAACACAGTGTTCTCACCACACAGACACCATAGAGGTGAACTACCCCAAAGCACAAAGAGTAGCAAAACCTAGGAAAATAACCAGGAAGGGGTGAGCTTCGAGTACTTACTGTCTTTGAATATGATCTAATTGCAAGCTTAGATAATTGGATCGTGAATGATGCTGGCCCACGAAATCCCTGAAGGTTTAACAACCAGACCTCGTCACCTAGCACTAGCCAGTCCCACACACCGAGTGAGAGGATGTGAGTCCTGAGGTCCTGTGGGTGGATATGGTGACCTGAGCAGGGTGGCGGGGGAGGGTAGCCAAGGCTACCAACCAGACACAGTTTCGAATGATGCTCCAGGTGGCAAGAAGGCAGGACCCCGACTTGGTAGTAACAAGGAGCTAGTCAGGTCCCTGCTGGGGGCCTCGGGGAGGGGCAGCCTCCAGGTTTTAAGTCGGGCTTCCGACTGTACCCACGCTCAGAAATGCCCTCAGCCGCAGGAAGGCCCCTGAGCGCCGGGGCCACAAACTCACAGAGCCCAGGGCCGGAAGGGACTTCAGAGGGCAAGCCCAGGGGGTCCCTGGTGTGTGTGTGACACCTTTGGTAGCTCTTTGCTTGCTCTTCCACCACCAGGGAAATCATTACTTCCCATCATTCATTCACTGAGTGAATTTATGGAGCATCTACTCTGGGCCAGATGCTGACAGGACAGGGGTGACCCTTGACA
Source organism: Carlito syrichta (assembly GCF_000164805.1). NCBI lineage: Eukaryota > Metazoa > Chordata > Mammalia > Primates > Tarsiidae > Carlito > Carlito syrichta. Next base: position 153,889 of record NW_007259735.1, read on the forward strand.
TTGTGAAACTGAAAGTCTCCTCCACCTATTACAAAGTGAACCTGGGGGCTTTGAAGTCAGACCCACCTGTGGCTTCCTCTCAGCTCTGCTTGCCCTAGCTACACAACCTGAGGAAATCGCTCACCATCTGAGTCTCAGTTTCCTCACCTGTAAAATGGGGCTGATGGTCCCTCTGCAAGATACAGTTTGAAAAGTCTGGTACAGGGCCTGGCTCACAGCAAGTGTTCGCAAAGGTCATGCTCTGCCCTCCAAACCCATGTAATGTGTGATACCAACTGTACATGAGATCCCTCCAAAACGCAGAAGCAGGTCTCTTGAAAATAATAATAGTAGCCAGCCATGATGGCTCACACCTATAGACCCAGCACTTTGGGAGGCAGAGGAGAGAGGATTACCTGAGTCCAGGGGTTCAAGATCTGCCTGAGCAACATGGTGAGAACTCGTCTCTACAATAAACCAAAAAGTTAGCCAGGCGTGGTGGCGCATGCCTGTGGTTTCAGCTACCGCAACTTGGGAGACTGAAACAGAAGGATGGCCTGATCCCAGAAGGTGGAGGCTACAGTGGCTGTGAGCATGCCACTGTGCTCCAGCCTGGGCGACAGAGTGAGACTCCAACTCAAAAAGGAAGGAAGGGAGGGAGAAAATAATAATCACTAACACAGATGGATCCAATTCTGTGTACCAGAGACGTTCTTGGGACTCTCTGTATTAATTCATTTAATTCCTCCAATAACCATGGGGGATGGCTACTATCATTATGCAAAATAAAAAATGAATATCTTCCTCAAGTCACACAACTGGTAACGAAGTCTGGCACCAGGACTGCAGGGGAAGCATACTCCAGCCCGGCATCCCATTCTCCTGAGATGGTGTCAGGTAGGCTCCACCTTGCTGTCTCTCCAGGGCCCCAGCATGGGGCACACTGCTCCACACGAAGTCCTGCCACGCAGGGTGGGAGGAGCAGGGCTGCTGGTCCCTTCCCACTGCTGGGTCCCAACCCCTGAGGTCCAGAATGACACCGCCTACTCTCCACCCTGAGAACATTCTCACCGCCAAGGCAAAGAGTGCCCTCGTAAATCCAGGCACTGTTCTTTCCTCGAAAACACTGCTCTTTCCTCTGGCCTGTGTCGCTTGCTTTTTTCTAATGTCCGTCCTTTAAGGATAGGAAGGTGATGGTTTATTATTGGCCTCAAATTTTAATGTCCTCAACTACAAAATAAGAAGGCTGTCCCCCCAAGTTGTCCCAAGATGAGAGCTGAACTTGACCAAACCACAGAAGCACAGAGGAGAGGGGACTCAGTGTCCCCCTGGGCGGGGACCCTCCCCACAGATCCCCAGGGTCCTGGTGCTACCCAGTGGGAGGGTCTCACATAGGACACCTTCCTCTTCTGTGTCTACTTTGGGGTGACCCAGCCTCACCCCACTCCCAGGAATTCCAGAGGGAACCACTCCCAGCCCCAGCCACCACCGACCTATTTGCAAAAAGGTTCTGGTGGCTCCACCCACTCACCAGGGACCCGGTGCACCAAGGGGGCCTGGCTGACAGGTTGGCCCAGAGAAGCTCCCGCTGTCTCTGGCAGGTGGAGCAGACATAAGGCTTCGCCCCTAGAAGGAGGGCAGGATGGGGCGCCCTGAGGGCTTGACCTAGAAGACCCATGGCCAGAGTTCAGGGCAAGGGGCGGGAGGAGCGGACAAAAGGAAGCACTGCCACCGGACCTAGGCAGGGGCAGGATGGGAACAGCTCTGGGACCCACAGGAGTTGGGGACAAAGTCCACAGAGGGGCTTTTCCTTCCGCCAGCTGGGGGCTCCCACCAAATCCTCCCTGTCTCATCCCGACCCCTCACACATGCTCACAGATGCACATACATTCTTCACACCCACACTCACACTCTTAAGCTCACCCTCACACACATTCTCACACTCACACCCACAATCACACTCTCACATTCTCATGCTCATAAACTCACACTGACACGCACGCTCTCATACACTCCCACTCACTCATATATTCCCACACTTATGTACTCACACTCACACTGATACACTCATACCCACTCTCTCATACACAATTCTCACACTCATATGTTGACACACTCACCCTGACACACACTCCTATACACTCACACACCCTCACACACACTCACACTCCCTCTCATGCCAAACACACCCTCCTCCACAGGCAAGCCCGGCGGTCGGTCTCTCAGCTGAGCCGTCCCAAGCTGGACCCTATGTACAGCCCCGCACAGCCACGCCGGCTGCACCCAAGTCCCCCTGGCCGGGTCTGCTCAGGCCTGGGGACCTGGCCTTCCTGTGACTCAGGTGCAGCCCTGCTGGGTGACACTGAACTCGATTTGATGTTTCAATCATCTGCCTATGTCAGGCCTGGTGGGGAACGAGCAGAGTCAACGGGGAATGGAGCTGCCGGCCAGGGCCACTACTGTCCCTGCATAGTCACGGACACTCTCCATGGGGCTGTAGTGGCTTCTGATGGCTCAAAGCTGCTGGAGCCAGGGAGCTGGTGCAGAAGGCCACAGCCAGCCCCTTCTCACGTACAGAGACATGCCAAGGCTGCGTGACACAGGAACAGTGATGCTAAACACACACGGCATTCTCAGGATGGTCTAAGGTCACCACTAGCGAGGCCTCTGGAGAAACAACACCAGCACAACTTCCATTCTGCAGAAGGAGAAACGGAGGCAGGAGCTGGCGTGCCCTTCTGCTCACTGCTCGCTGCATAACACCTTGCTGAAGAGCCGAGTGCAGTCACAGAACTCAGTGACAGCTCCCCATGAAATCCTGGCGGCACCCTGAGAACAGGGCTATGGCACTCCCATTCTGCAGATGAGGACACTGAGACTCAGTGAAGTTGGGTCACTTGTCCAGCAGTCAGCCTCGAGGTGGGAGAGCCCAGAGTTGACCCCAGGCAAGCCCACCCCAAGCCCAAGTTACTAAACATCATGCCTATGAATAAAATAGTAGACACACAATTAATATTTGTGGCATGAATTGTTTGAAGTTCTCCGAGTGATTCAAAAGAACAGCTGTGATCCTGGCACTTTGGGATGTCAGGGCGGGAGGATTGCTTGAGCCCAAGATTTTGAGACCAGCCTAGGCAACATAGCAAGACCTAGTCTCTACAAAAACCAAAAAAAACTAGCTGGGCATGGTGGTGTACACCCGTAGGCCCAGCAAAGCGGGAGGGTCACCTGAGCCTAGAAGGCTGAGGCTGATGTGAGCTGTGATCGTGTTACTACACTCCAACCTGGGTGGGAGTGAGACCCTGACTCAAAAAAAAAAAAAGAAGAAGAAGAAGACGAACAGCTGGGTGTGGACATCTCCAACCCAGATGGCAAATGCTCCCCCAAACTCCCAGCAGACCCTGGACTCTCCCACAAAAGCCCTGCCCCCTTCCTGGTTCCTGATAAAATAGCAAACATGTATGGGTTTGCTCTGGGTCGGGCACTGTCCCTGACACTTTACGTGGGTGGACTCACTAATCCTCCCTTTCAGTGCTGTGGTGTAGGAATTATTATTATCCCCATTTGACAGAGGAGGAAACTGAGGCACGGAGCCATTAAGGAACACAGTCAGTAAGAGGCAAGGCTAGGTTCAGAACCAGGCAGGGCAGCTTCACCCCCAATCCCAAGTGGCGACACTGGCACTGCCCCTTGGCACATCCCTGAGGCTGTCAGTGGTGAGGGTGGCAGCATTGTTGAACAGTGTGATTTTTATCTTGACAAGTAGCCCTTTCACAATTGCCATTTCCCTTCCACTGCCCAAAGCGGAAATGAGAAAATGAGAAGGGGATTGAAAGACAGAGGGGGCAGCCAGGCCTGATGGATGTGCCGGGTAGAATCACACCTTGAAACCAGAAAGCCATTATCTTTTGTCTGCACAAACAATGTGTGCAGCGGTGGGCCGGAAGCAAAGGCACACCCGTTCTCCCCCACTCCCCCCTGCCCCGCCCAGTGCCTGGTCAACCTCCTTCCCCTG
>NW_007259735.1:157992-170270 GCF_000164805.1 Carlito syrichta
GTGCACACAGGTTCCAAGCAGATGGAGACATCCCAGAGGTGGGAGGAGGCAGCTTGACAGCCTGGGTGTTGGCCCCCAGGAGGACTCCAAAGTTCCCAGAACGACGGACTGAAGAGAAACCTCAGACCACCCCCAGACCCATACACCCAGCCCCCCAACCTGTAAATGATCAGGAAAAGCATTTCCTACGTGGCTTCAAGTCCCCAAGAAACCCAGATCGACACACCCTGAAACCTATCCTGTGCCTCCTAGGCTACAAGATCCAGGGGCCTGGAGCCTGGGGCTGACACCTTGGGCAATGCAGGGGTGAAACCTTGTCTCTGTTGCTCCCACACATTGAGCCTGTTGGGGCAATGCCAGCCAGTGTCTTCAAGGGTCCCCAGAAATGAGCCAGACACACACGCATTCATGACACAGGGCAGGCCACCTCATCACAAGGATGACAGGTAACACTTGGTGAGCTGGCATGGTGTGACAATGATATGAGTGAAAAGCTCACATTTGCCAAGCACGTCTTGTGTGTCCAGCATTTACACAGATCAACTCCTGTACTTCTACAACCCAGTGGGGTAGGTATCCTATACAAACCTCTCTTTCAAGGCTGGGCGTGGTGGTGCAGGCCTGTAATCCCAGCACTTTGGGAGGCTGAGGTAGATAGATTGCTTGAGCCCAGGTGTTCAAGACCAGCCTGGGGAATACAATGAGATCTTGTATCAAAAAAAAAAAAATCAAAAAATTAACCTGTAATCCCAGCTATTCAGGAGGCTGAGGTGGAAGGATTGCTGGAGCCCAGGAGGTCAAGGTTGCTGTGAGACATGACCATGCCACTGCATTCCAGCCTGGGTGACAGGGAGACCCTGACTCAAAAAAAAAAAAAAAGAAGCCACTCTTGTACAGATAAGAATTGGAGGCCCAGAGGCCCAGAGAGGTTAAGCAATATGTCCAAGAGCACCCAGCTGGTAAGTGACAGAGCAAGGATCTGTACCCAGCAGTCTGTTTCCAGAAGGTGGATGAGCTCCAGCAAGGGTGGGGACTCGGAGGCCAGGTGAGGACCAGCAGGGGGCACCAAGAGGATTGTAGGGAGCAGGTGGAATCTGGATGGAAGCAGTGCCCTGCCCAGCCCTGTGGCCTGCCCTTCCGGAGTCCTCAGGACCCACCTCTCTGCTTGACAGAACCAAGTGGAGGTTGTTCTAAGCAGGTAAAGCCGCCCCAGGGGAAGCAGCCCCGGAGGTGGAGCAGCTGGGAAAGAGCCCGTGGAGTGCTGGGTATGCGCCTGCTCTGGTGGGTTGGCCAGAGTTGGGCTGACACTGGGTCCGGGCTGGGCACCCTGCCCAGAAGTGTCAGGAGTTGGAGAACCAACAGACACAGGGAGCGCGGAGCCCATGCCTCGAGAGATGTCAGCGGCCACCGGCCCATGAGTGGGTCACACGCCCTCTCTCCTGTGACAGTATCGCTCTTTTGAGCCACCCGCGTAGACATCATTTCCTGCACTGGGCAACTCAGCATCTTTTTTTTTTGGGTTGGAGTCTCACTCCATCGCCCAGGCTGGAGTGCAGTGGCACATTCATGGCCACCACAGCCTCAACTTGCTGGACTCAGGCGATCCTTCTGCCTCAGCCTTCTAAGTAGCTGGAACTACAGGCACATGCTACCACACCCAGCTAATTTTTTGGTTTATTGTAGAGATGTCCCGCCAAGTTGCCCACGCTGGTCTCAAACCCCTGGACTCAGGCAATCCTCTCACCTCAGCCTCCCAAAGTGCTGGGGTTTCAGCCACCGCACCTGGCTAACTCAGCATCCTTTAATGCCTCCACCGGTAACCCTGGCTCCCTAAAACTGTGGCTGGGCCTGTAAATCCTCACCCAGCACCTCCAAGATGGCAGCCAGCCCCTGGGACATCTCACTGGATTTATGAGCGCCCAAGTCCAGCTTCACTCTGACGAGGGAAGAAAGGGATCATGTTGCCCATCGGGGACCTGGGGCGCAGAAGCCATAAACCATGCTGGTGACAGCACCGTGACAGGCCGAGGGCCCTCGCGGGTCATTTGCGCTCTGGTTAATGGCCATGATGATGAGGCAGTAGCTGCTTGAGAACCCCTTGCGGGCCACTAATGACGCTTTAAATCTGTCACGGAGGTTAAGGGAGGAGGTGCCTCTTTCATCTTCTTTTCGGGGTGCCTGATCCCAGTCCTTGTCTTTTTCCCCTCTTGTTCCTTCCTGTTTGTTCTACCCCAACAGGCGCGATCTTGACACGGCCCTCTGAACACACACATCGAATTCCAACTTGCGGGCACCGGGGAGTGACAGCCACTGCATTTCCCAATCTTTTTTATTGTCTTTGGAACAATAGTCCACTGTGTTCCAGATCACCCGGGCTCAGCTCCATGGGGCAGAGCAGAGGAATGGGGAAGTCTGGGGGTTGACGAGGCAGCAGCAGAGAGAAGGCCAGAGGGGTGGTGCCCATCTGGAGGTGACAGTGAAGTCAGGGGCGTTCTTATCCCTACCAGCCCACCAGCCTCCGCAGGGTCTAAGCGACCACTCCCTTGACTCCACTCCTAGGTGGCCATTGAGGAGAAGAGATGGGACTAACCCTCTTACCTTGCCCTGGGGCAAAAACTATCTGGGGTTTAACCAAGGAAATCACCAAAAGCTGGTGCTCTTGTTTGATCTAAGACTCTATGTGGGTGTGTCTGTGTGTGAGAGAGAGACAGAGAGACTGAAAGGCAAAGGGGGGAATTATAAGAACTATCTGTTGGCACAGGAAAGAAAGATCTAGCATCTCTTGGCAGGCTGCAAACGCCCTTTAATTAAGTAATAAATTTGGAACTAAAGAAATAAGCATCCGTCGGCAAGCACTCCGTTTAATTACCCATTCATCTGTTGGGCTCTGCCAGGACACTGCAGGGCCACCGTTGCCAACACATGCAGTACATGGCACTAAGGGCCGAGGCTGCCCAGGCGCACATTCCAGTTTGGTTCCAGCTCTTTCTGTGTGGAGAGAGAGAGAGAGAGAGAGAGAGTCAGAGGCTTGAGAGAGACAGAGGCAGAGAGACAGCAACGGCACAGAGGAACGGCTATAATTCCATCCAAGGGCTCTGGGGACACTGTAAACCACCAGACACGGCCAGAGTGGTTTGTCACCAGAGCCCCAGTGGAATTGACTCAGAAGGCCTGTTTGCAGATTTTTCTAACACGAAGTCAAAATACAGAGGTTAAGCCTATTAGAAACGCTGCTCTCCATTGTCTCACGCGAGACATTAAGGAGCAAACCCAGAGGTCCTGATTCCGAGTTCACCTCCAAGCAGCACTGCCTGCCCTTCCACCACAGACTCAGAGCCTTGGGGAGGGCAGAGCAGGGTTTTGGGGGTACAGACTAGAAATCTGGAGAGAAAACCTTTGGAGGCCAGGCGCGGTGGCTCACGCCAATAATCCTAGCACTTTGGGAGGCCTACGTGAGAGGATTGCCTGAGTCCGTAGGTTCGAGACCAGCCTGGGCAACTTGGTGAGAATTTCCCCCCCACCATCTCTACAATAAATCAAAAAATTAGCCAGGCGAGGTGGTGTGTGCCTGCAGTTCCAGCTACTTGGAAGGCTGAGGCGGAAGGATCACCGGAGCCCAGCAGGTCAAGGCTGCGGTGGCCGGGAGCGTGCCATCTGCCCTCCAGCCTGGGTGACAGAGTGAGACTCCTACCCCCAAAAAAGAGAAAAGAATAAAAAGCCATTGGGAGGGCCAGGCACAGTAACTTGCACCTATAACCTCAGCTCATTGAGAGGCCGAGGCAGGAGGATCGCCTGAAGCCAGGAGTTCAAGATCTGCCTCGGCAAATGTAGCAAGACTCTGTCTCCACAAAAAAAAAGTTAAAAACTTACCATTGAGCATGGTGGTTCATGCCTGTAATTCCAGCACTTCAGGAAGCCAAGGTGAGAAGATTGCCTGAGCCCAGGAGTTCAAGACCAGGTTGGACAACATGGCAAAACCTCAAACCTCGTCTCTACAATAAATCAAAAAATTAGCTGGGTGTGGTGACACATGCCTGTAGTCTTTCAGCTACTTGGAAGGCTGAGGCAGAAGGATCGCCTGAGCCCAGCACGTTGAGGCTGCAGTGAGCTATGATCGTGCCACTGTACTCCACCCTGGGAGACAGAGTGAGACCCCAACTCAAACAAACAAACAAAAAAAGCCTTTAGGACTTTATTTCTGAGTCCTCGGCAGAACTGAAAGACCTGGGTCTCTAATTATGGAGCTTGGGGTCCTGAGTCAGCTCCACAGAAGCTACTCACAAGACCCTCCCAAGGTGAGGGCAGGGGAGAAGTTGGGAGGGGCTCAAGGAAGCCCCGAGCCAGGGAGCCCAGGGCTCTGGCTGCCTACTGTTGTATAGGTCTCTGGGACGTGGCGGCCTTGAGTTCCAGAGCATTTCTAGGATCTGAGAGAAGAGTGAAGCAAGGAGGCTTTGGGGAACCAGAAGGGGGCCTTTGTGTCCCTAAGGTGCCCAGGAGCAATGGGGAAGGCACCCGCCCATGCTCCGTCTGGGATTCCCAGCCTCAGTCACCCAGCTCTCCCTGCATGGAGGATGTCGGAGGTGTGCCGAGGAGGATGGACCAAATCCTTCTTGGCCTCTGATTCCTCAAATCTGCTTTTATAAACAGCTCTCACCCACCAGCCTCCCTGGGCTATGTCAAGAGTAAATGACTCCAAAACACCAAACAGATCTTGACTTGAAAAACCAAGGCAAAGAAAGTATTTGGCAAAGGACGTTTCCAGTTTGGCCAAATACAGAGCTTTGGAAAAATATCTTGAGACACTGCACAGAACCCAGAGCACAGCGGTGTGGCCACCTCTGGTCACGCCGCGTCACTCTAACTCGTTTCTTTCCTTCTGAAGCAATTTCTTCTCCCCCCGAGCTGAGCTCTCCCAACCCAGCCCGGCTTCTGCAGCTGCTGGGCAGGATTCCTCGCCTTTCCAACCTGACAGGCGCTTGGAGACAGCTCTGGCAGAAGGCAGGAATGCGAGGGCCCAGCTCCAGCCCGAGCCCCCAAGGACCCTGGCCGGCTCTCTACATGCTACGGAGGCATCAGAGCAGCGCTGGGGGTGGCATGCACGCAGGACAGAGAACAGCAATGTCCACCCAGACAGAGCCTGGCTGGGCTGGCACAGGCCTGCCCATCTGGGCCGGGCTCCTTGGGGGGGAAGGCCAAATGCCATGTGGTGCCCAAGCTGTGAGGGGCAGGGAGTCAGGATAGATGGCAGACAGGAGCACAGGGAAAGGCACAGCGGTGCCTAGGGCTCAGGACTTGGTGGATGAAGGCCGGGGCTCTGCCAGCCAGTGGAGCAGGGTTCAGACCCTGGCCCTGCCGCTCACAGCATGGAGTCAGGAGCCAGGACCCAGCCTCTCACTCCCTGGTCTAACCACAGCGCTGACAAGGGCTCCGTGCCCCTGGAGGAACCCGTGTGTGGCGTTCCCTCCATGTAGGTGGAGTTGGTCATTAGGCCTGCTAACACCCTCCATCTTTTCTAAGTTTCTTGGTCTTCCCACTTCATTGCTGGTCCATCCTCCGCTACCATTGTTTCTGGTTCTGCAGCTCCCTGTGGACCTGCCCATCCAGGAGACACCAGAGGCCATCAGCTTCCATGTCCCTCCTTCACCCATTCGCCCTGGGGTCACCCGTTGGGGACAGGCCCTCTGGCTCCCTCCAACAGGGAAATAAATCCCCAGGGAATGTGTCCTCCAAAATGGCCTCCTTCCCCAGGTCACGTGAGGCTCAAGGCCTGCCTCACACCTTCGTTCTCCAACAGCTGTGGCTGAGGAGAAGGCACAGAGGATTCCGAGCCAGAAAGGAATCTCATTACCAGTAACTTCTGTCTAGCCTCACATCACCTTCAGCACCTCCTCGGAAAAGTGAGCTGGGGGATGTTGGGACCCAGGGGACGCTTTTCTCCGGGCACTCCCACACATGGTCCCCATTCCTTCTGCCTTGTACACCTGTCAACACTTCCCCAGACAAACATAAAACATCCTGGGATAAAAGAACAACATGGGCCGGGCGCGGTGGCTCAAGCCTGTCATCCCAGCACTCTGGGAGGTCGAGACAAGAAGACTGCCCGAGCCCAGGGGTTCGAGACCAGCCTGGGCAACCTGGCGAGACGTTGTCTCTACGACAAATCAAGAAATATTAGCCAGGCACGGTGGCACACGCCTGTAGTTCCAGCTACTTGGAAGGCTGAGGCGGAAGAACTGCATTCTGACCTGAGCCCAGCAGGTCAAGGCTGTGGTGGCCGTGAGCGTGCCACTGCACCGCAGCCTGGACGACAGAGTGAGACGCGCACTCAAAAAAAAGGAGCAACATGGCCCCCGCACACTGGCTCCCAGGTGCCCAGCAAGGCTCTGCTCGCCCAAGTCGGTCTCGGGTGGGACCGTGAGCCAGCTCCCAGGCAGGCCACCTGCCCTTCCACAGGCCGAGACGAAAGTGAAAGACCAGAGCAGGATCTAACCACCAGTCTGACCAGCGAGCTCCTATTTGTCTCATTTCCTTCTCATTGCCCAACGGCGAGTTGCAGATCCCTCTGTTCTGAAGATCAGCCCCTGGCTGAGGTCCCCCGGCCCAGGAGATGCCACCTGTGGTCAGAACCCACAACCTGGGACCGCCCCACCCCCGCCAAGGATTCGACTCCGCTCACTGAAGACCTCGATCTGGCTTAATAGACTGAACAGAAAACCATTTCTAGATGATTAATTAATTAGAGTCCTACTAGGAAGGATAATAATATAATAACTTAAGTAAGACTGCAAGGCCTAGATACCAGTCTATAAAAAGAACACCGAGAATAGCAGTTAAGAAGTCACACAGGATGGAGTAGGCTTGGAGTAGCAGGCCCGGCATCAACTGAGCCAGGCCTGGGTCCCGGGGCTCCAATCCAGGGCCCAGCTGGCGGGCCTGAGAGACTTACTTGACTTCTCTGAGCTGTTTCACCTCCTTCTGATAGATAGGCGGATTGATGTGTGTCTGTCAGAGCTGCTGTGGGAAGTCAATACATGCAACACATGAAAATTACTCAGGACAAGACAGGCTTAAAACACCTGGAAAACACGACTCAAGAAATTCCAGCACAGCAGCTGGCGCCAAGGAGGGAAGTCAGTGGAAAGAGCTTTGCCAAACGTGGTCTGTTCTGTTCTATCGGCAAATGCCTTCTTTTTCTCTGCACTTTCAATCTGCACACTCACCTCAAGTCCATTGACAGCAAGTGGGTGGAGTTTTTTGGGTTTTTTTTGAGTTGGAGTCTCACTCTGTCACCCAGGCTGGAGTGCAATGGCACACTCACAGCCACTGCAACCTCGACCTGCTGGGCTCAGGTGATCCTTCCGCCTCAACCTTCTAAGTAGCTAGAACTACAGGCACGTGCCACCATGCCCAGCTAATTGTTTGATTTATTGTAGAGATGAGGTCTCGCCAAGTTGGCCAGGCTGGTCTCAAACCCATGGACTCAAGCAATCCTCTCACCTTGGCCTCCCAAAGTGCTGGCTGGGATTATTGGTGTGAGTCATTTTGGGGGCCAATTTTTAAAGAGTTGTAAATTAAATCCCCACAAAAAGCATCTTAGTTGATTACAGATGGATACATAGCTGCTATTTACAGATGAGTAAATAGAAGGGGGGGGATAGCCGTTGGAAAAGGTGATTCTAGTTAGCAGACCTGCTGGTTGATATTTGCATCTGAAGGTATCAGTATATTAACTTATGACCGGAAGCATCTTAATTGCCCCCATGCCTCATCCAGGCCTCCCCACCCCCAACTGCTGCTCCTCTCTCCCTGCCAGGAAAAAAAACTCTTGACCATGCCACTACTCAAGGTCTTCTACCTTGGATCGCCCAACTGACCTGGGACTGATAACCCAACCCCTCAAGGCCTTCCTAAGTACTCTTCATCCATATCTACCCCATCTTCTGTAAAGGACCAGATAGTAGGTTTTGCAGGCCACACCATCCCTATCAGCTTGAAAGCAGCGGTAGATATTACGCAAATGAGTGTGGCTGTGTTCCAATAAAACTTTATTTACAAAAGCAGGTGACAGGCCTTTAAGCATCTGGCCCCTTCTCTCCTCTCCCTTGAGAAGTGAATACACTCTTTTCTAATCTACTTTCTGAATAGACTATTTTGCCTAATCTCAAAAAAAAAAAAAAAGGAAGGCAACGTGTCAGATTCAGCTCAAGAATCTATCGGTTCTCAGGTACTACTAAGTTCCAATGGCTAATAGATTTGACCTAGAGGTTTACTTCCTGTTCTGATGAGGTGTTCCATGCTTTAACCCTCAGCCAGGATTAATGGGGGACATTTGTGACGCTGGGGAAAGTATAAAAGATACTTGAGACATGGGTGTCTTTCAGAGTCTCTCAGTCACAACACCTTCCATTAAAGCCCACCAGAACTTGTCACCTAAAATGCTGTCATTTTCAAAGTGCAAAAAGACCCCAAACTGTGACTAGATCAGTGACTTTCAAACTTGAGAGTGAGGCAGAATCACCCAGAGAGCTTGTGGAAGGAAATGCAGATTGCTGGGCCCCACCCCCAGAGTTCCTGAGTCGCTAGGTCTGGGATGGAAGTCAGAGAATTCCCATTTCTACCAAATTCCCAGGTGACACCGACACTAGTTCCAGGAACCATACTTTGGGAACCACTAGGCTAGATGTTAAAAACCTAGAAATATACTGCCACCTAGTGGAAAGTTCCTAGTAGCACTCTATGCCAACTATTCCTTTTGATTTTTAAGCATCCAAAAATTACACATCTTTTGTCATGGTGAAGAGTCAAATCCACAAAACTAATTCGTCATTTGTATACTCGAGATTTCATAGCCATATTCCAAGCTTCTTTCAAGAAATGAGGTGTCACGTTATTTACAATAACATGGCAGTGATTTTAAATCAAGTTAAACCAGAAACAGATTATTTTCCACCGGGGGGGAAAAAAAAAACACTTTAAATATCTAAATAGAATAAAACTGCTGCTGGCTCTGTTCTCTGGCCACTCTCCCATTGCCAGATGCACATACCTCTCCTGAGAAGCAAAATCCCACTCCAGCCCTCCCCATCCGAGGTGTTGGCGAACTGCTCCAACCTGGTGCAGCCCACGAAGCTGAGCAGCAGATGGGTTGGGATGTGCTCATCTCACCCTGGAGCAGAAGAACCCTGTGAACAGGCCCACTGTACAAAGATTTGCCCCACTTGGTGGAGGACAATAAAAGGTTCTTCTTTTATTTATTTATTGTTTTCAAATGGAGTCTCACTGTCGCCCAGGCTGGAGTGCAGTGGCGCGCTCATGCCAACACAGCCTCAACCTGCTGGGCTCAGGGGATCCTTCCACCTCAGCCTTCCAAGGAGTTAGAACTACAGGCACGTGCCACCACATCCGGCTAATTTTTGATTTATTGTAGAGATGAGGTCTCACCAAGTTGCCCAGGCTGGTCTCACAACCGCGGACTCAAGCGATCCTCTCACCTCGGCCTCCCAAAGTGCTGGGATGACAGGCATGAGCCATCGTGCCCAGCCAAAGTTTCTTCTTAAAGCTGAGAGCGCCTATTCATCTCTGGCTTTTGTTTCGCGTCGTATTTACATTTACACCAATGTGTCACTGACTTCCACTATACATTCAAAATTTCACAAAAACGCTCCTATTTTCCTCATGAAAACTGCATTCTGACACGACGGAAGTGCTGTGCAATTACCCACTCCCACCTACTTATCCCAGCAAAAGACCTGGGCCTCTAACATCACCTGCACAAAATAAAGGGACGTTACATTCGCCTATTACAGATGACTTGGGATTCCACACTTGGTGGCTGCTGGATCCTTGTCAGCATGGAGAAACACATTAGGACCATGCTGCAAAGGATGGCCTGGTACCAGCAGAACGGAAATGACAGGGACCGGAATGGGGTTTGAGGCCAACAAATTATATTTGATCTCCAGATGTGACTCAGCTGACAGCTCATTAGTTTGACTTAGATCTACACAGATCCCCCTCCCGCCCCCCTCCTTTCTTCCACACATGCTGTGGGCATGCTAGTGTGAAAACGTGCCCGCCTGGGGTTGTACTTTGATTGCGAATGCTCCGGAATGAACACAGCTTGGAAGCCCCGAGAACTCTGAGCCCGGCACGTGGAACATCTGGTGAGCTGATCTTGCCCCTCCTGCTTGACCCGAGAGCAGGTAATGAAGTGGCGGTCTGCGTTCGCGCGGCTGATGCCGTCCTAACAAAGCCGGAGTGAGCGGTCAGCTTCGTGTTTCAGCGTGCGAGGCGCCATGAACTGCAAACCTCAGTGGTCAAGAGCTACTGGATGTGAATTCTGCGGCTCCTAATGAAAAAGCAATTGTGGTACATTCGCTGCCGGGTTGCTCGTGCGCGATGACGCATGCGCAGATCGAGGTGGGAGGCCTCCCCAGCACGAGAGGCCGCGCACGCTGAGGCCTGCCCGGCCTCCCCGGCCTCCATGCCTCCCTTCTTTCCTCGGGAACGGCAGGACTACCAAGACCCCAGCCCCAGAGGACCAGAGCTAACACGTCGCCCTACTGTGCGCAGGGCCATTTTAGAAGCACACGGGCGGGTCACAACCACCCTCCGAGGCAGTACTATTATTTTGCAGATGAGGAATCTGAGCCTCGAAACGAATATGAGTTGCCCTAGGTCAAACAGCCAGCAGGTGGGGGGGCTGGGATTTGATGCTGGAAGCGCACCTCCACAGGCCACACTCCTAACCACATCGCCACATCCCCTCATGAGCCAGGTTTGGACTGAGACCTCCGTGGCCTTCCCAAATCCCGTGGACCGGCCTAAGGAAAGGCGGCGCGTGCGGCCTTCGCTTCCCGAGCCACTACGCGGATTCCGTGCCTCTTGACTTGGGACTTGGCCACGTGGCGTGCTTCGGCCAGCGGGACATCTCCGGGCAGCAGGGGCGGACATGTGCTCGCCTCCCTGGGGTGCCCCTTGAGTGAACGGAGCTCAGCATGAGGCCCACGGAGCCCCTCCCGGCCTGGACCGGAAGCCCGAGCCACGCCCCACTGAGCCCAGCGGCTACAGCACGTGATCCCGTTCTGGCCAATGAGATGCTGGGAACGCTTCCCAGGCCCGACCTGGCTTCCGGAGGATAAAGGTTTCCACTCCACCCCTCCCTCCCCCCTTGGGCACTGGTATGAGGACGAGGTAAGCGTGCTGGGCACCGTTTGGTGACCCCCGGCAGCGAGCGCAAAGACAGAAGGATGCCCGAGCCGAAGGAAGGACTGATCCTTGGTCCTTGAGGATCTTGTCGCCCACCTCTCCGTTTTTGTGAGAAAAAGTTTCTTCTCTGTTCGAGCCATCGTTCGTTGGGATTTCTGTTATTCACGGCCGAAGCCATTCCTAACTACTGCTTGTTGTATGGCCAAAACTTTTCCAAACGCTAGATCTTTATATTTTCCTCTTTTTTTCTTTAAATTGGTTGGTCCTGCCCTTCTCCTCTCCCACCCAGACCCCTCCCCCCCCAATAGCAAGAGGGAAGTCATAAGTGCTTGCTAATATCAATCAATCAACCCCTGGTGCCATTGGCACTGGAGGGAGCACTTCAGAGTTGCCTGTCGCTAACCTCAGCTTCTGAAATCTGAGCCTGTGTGGTTCTGCCTGAAGCTCAAGTTTGAAATGGTTGTTTTCTCTACTCACCTGGATCCGCTCCAGCCACACTGGCCTCTTCACTGCTTCTCAAACACAACAGGCACCTTTCCTTACCTTGTCCTACTTTTTTGTTCTGCCATAGCATTTAAAACCTTCTGATATGGTACATAATTTTACTTAGGTATTGGTTGTGTCTTTTTTCTGTTTGTCTTTCCTTGGTAGAGTGTAAGCCAAAGATGGGAATCTTTCTTCTGTTCATTGGTAGAGCCAAGCTTCCACACTTCCTCGCATCCAATGGGTGCTCAGTATAGCTTGTTAAATGAATAATTTAGCTGACTGACTGATCTTTCCCTGGATAGGCGATCACATGTGGCCTCTCTTGGGAATCCGTTTTGGCTGCCTTGTCTTTTCAAGGGGCCCTCTAAAGATCCTACCCAAGGCCGGGTGCTGTGCCTCATGCCTATAATCCCAGCACTTTGGGAGTCCGAGGTGAGAGGATTGCCTGAGCCCAGGGTTCAAGACCAGCCTGGGTAACTTGGCAAGACCTTGCCTTTACAATAAATCAAAAAATTAGCCAGGCATTGTGGCATGCACCTGTAGTTCCAGCTACTTGGAAGGCTGAGGTGGAAGGATCACCTGAG
>NW_007259735.1:170384-185267 GCF_000164805.1 Carlito syrichta
GCTGCTCCCGGCCACTGCATCCTCGACCTGCTGGGTCCGGCGATCCTTCCGCCTCAGCCTTCCAAGTAGCTGGAACTACAGGCGTGCGCTACCACACCCGGCTGTATTTTTGATTTATTGTAGAGATGAGGTCTCGCCAAGTTCCCCAGGCGGGTCTCGAACCCTCGGGCTCAGGCAATCCACTCACCTCAGCCTCCCAGGGTGCGGGATTACAGGCTGAGCCACCGAGCTCGGCTCAAACAGACCTTCCAAACCCAATGGAACTCTCTTCAAGATATGGCTACAAATGGAAACCATAGCAACTTTATTGAGATATAATTCACTTACCATAAAATGTGCCCTTTTAAAATGCACGACAATGATTTTTAGCATATTCACAGGGTTGTGCAGTCATCACCACAATTTAATTCTAGAACATTTCATCACCCCAAAAGGAAACATCCTACCCATTCACAGTCACTCCCCACCACTCCCTCACCCAGCCCCTGGCAACCACAAATCAACTTTTTGTCTTTTATAGATTTTCCTATTCTGGGCATTTCGTATAAATGGAACCATACAATGTGTGATCTGTTGTGCCCGACTTCTTTCACTTAGCAAAATGTTTTCAAGGTTCATCCATATTGTAGCATGAATCAGTATTTCATTATTTTTATGACTGAATAATATTCCATGATGTGAATAGAGCACATTTTATGTATACATTCATCAGTTCATGAACATTTGGGTTGTTTTTACTTTTTGGTATAGTGAACAATGTTGCTATGAACATTTGTTCATTTGTGACCCTGTGTCTACAATTCTCTTGGGTACATACCTAGGAGCATTACTGCTAGGCTGTATGGTGACTCTATGTTTAATCTTTTGAGGAGCTTCCAGATTACCTCCCAAACAGCTGCACATTCCTGCCAGCAGTGTATACAGTTCCATTTTCTCCACATCCTCAGCAACACTTGGTGTCATCTGTATGTTTTAGTGCAGGCATCCCAGGAGGAATGAAGTGGTATTTCACTATAGTTCTACTTTGTGTCCCTGAGGGCTGATGATGTTGAACATGTTTTCACCTGTTTATTGGCCATTTGTATATCTTCTTCAGAAAATACACAGACACAGGCCAGGTGCAGTGGCTCATTTCTATAATACCAGCATCTTAGAAGGCTGAGGCAAGTGGAGTCCAGCAATTCAAGACCAGCCTGGGCAACGTAGCAAGACCTCGACTTTACAAAAAAATTTAAAACCATAGCCAGGCATGCTGGCACACATCTGTAGTCCCAGATATTCAGGAGGCTGAAGAGGAGGGATTGTCTGGGACCAGGAAGTTAAGGCTGCAGTGAGCCATGCTGGTGCCACTGCACTCAGCCTGAGTGACAGAGTGAGACTCCAACTCAAAAAAAAAATATGCAGACATAAACTCAATCTTATTTACATGGGCTAAAAGAGCTGAAAATTTTGTGAGGCTGCATTATGAAACCAGAATTATTTTTCTCCTAATAATGAGCAAAGTATTAATAAAACCTGGCTAACCGGGCGTGGTGGCTAATATCTGTAATTCCAACACTTTGGGAAGCAGAAGCTAGAGGATTCCCTAAACCCATGGGTTTGAGACCAGCCTGAGCAACATGGCGAGACTTCATCTCTATAATAAATCAAAAAATTAGCTGGGCATGGTGGCACACAACTGTGGTTCTAGCTACTTGGAAAGCTGAAGCAGAAGGATCACCTGAGCCCAGCAGGTCAAGGCTGCAGTGGCTATGAGCATGCCACTGCACTCCAGCCTGGGTGGCACAGGGAGACTCCAACTCAAATAAATAAATTAAACCTGGTTAGCTCACTTATCACAGATTTGGAATTCCTGTATTCATAACAATGGAAAAGATAATTCTGTTTCCCTAGACACTAAAGTCCCCTCACTTAGTAGATCTGGCAGAAAAAAAAATCAGTCTAGTTGAGCAAAAGTGTAACCAGGCACAGTGACTCATGCCTATAATCCCAGCACTTTGGGAGGTTGAGGTGAGAGGATTGCCTGAGACCACAGGTTTGAGCAAAAGTGTGATCAGGATTATTGAAAAGTTTACATTCTAAATGGCTTTAGAATTCCATTTTATTTTTTCAGTTACATGTAGTAACTGAAACTAGTTTATACTTTTTTTTTTTTTTTTTTTTAGTTGGAGTCTCACTCTGTCACCCAGGCTGGAGTGCAGTGGCACACTCACAGCCACTGCAACCTTCATCTGCTGGGCTTCGGCGATCCTTCCACCTCAGCCTTCCAAATAGCTGGAACTACAGGCACACACCACCACGCCCAGATAATTTTATGATTTACTGTAGAGATGAGGTCTCACCAAGTTGCCCAGGCTGGTCTCGAACCCCTGGACTCAGGCAATCCTCTCGCCTTGGCCTCACAAAGAGCTGGTATTACAAGCTTGAGCCACCGCGCCTGGCCCCTAGTTTATACTTTAAAAATAGAACTTCTAGCCAGGTGTGATGGCTCACACCTGTAATCCCAGCACTTTGAGAGATAGGAAGATTGTTTGAGCCCACAAATTTGAGACCAGCCTGAGCAACAGAGCAAGATTTCATCTCTACACAAATAATTAGCCAGACATGGTCACACACACCTGTATTTCCAGCTACTCTGGAGGCTGAGGCGGGAGGATCTCCCAAACCCAGGTGGTCAAGACTGCAGTGAGCCATGATCACACCACCGCACTCCAGCCTGGGCAACAGAGTGGGACCCTGACTCAAAAAAAAAAAGAGAATGTTGCAAAGGACAGAGACAAATGGCCAAGTGGAAAGGGAATGGGAAGGGCACAGAGCTTCCCTGTCATGTCTCTGCACACCACCCTCCAGGAACCTCCATGTGTTCGGCTCTGGAGGCTCTCTGAACCCTGACCTTTTGGGGTTTTATGAAGGCTTCACCATGTAAACATGATGAATTAAATCACTAGTGATCAACTCAATCTTCAGCCCCTGCCTCCACTCTCCTCCCTGAAGTGGGGGGAAGGGCTGAAATTCCCAGCCCTCCAATCATGTGGTTTAGTTCCCCTGGCAACCAGACTCCGCCCCGAGGCTACCCAGGCTTTCGCCAAGAGTCACCTCATTAGAACAAAAGATGCTCCCATGATTCAGGAAATTCCAAGGGGTTGAGGACCTCTCCATCAGACTCTCCTATCACTGTGAGGTCTTCGGTGCTGTGTGTCAGGAGCTGGGATCAAAGACTAAGTATTAAACAAAAGAGTCTCCCAGTGCCCCTTCTGCAAGAGTTTTAGGAGCTCTGTCTCAGGAACAGGGGCAGAGACCAAATGTACACTTAAACATCACACTATTGCTAAGTTTGCATTCTTAAGTGTGTAGCAAGCATTATACAAACCCTTTGAGGCAGGTGGTGTATATTGGTTATCCAAAGCTGTGTAATAGATCATCCTAAAACTTAGTGGCTTAAAACAACTACTACAATGTATTATCTCTTACGGTTTCTGTGAGAGAAATTTGGGCCAAGCTCAGTGGCTTACACCTGTAATCCCAGCGCTTGGGGAGGCCAAGGCAAAAGAATTGCTTGAGTTCCAGAGTTCAAGACCAGCCTGGACAACATAGTGAGACCTCGTCTCTACAAAAAAAATCAAAAAATTAGCTGGGCATGGTCACGTGTGCCTATAGTCCCAGCTACTTGGGAGGCTGAGGCAGAAGGATCACGTAAGCCCAGGAGGTCAAGGTTGTATAATCCATAATCATGTCACTGCAGCCTGAGCCACGGAGTAAGACCCTGACTCCAAAAAAAAAAAGCTCAAAACAAAACAGGAATTTGGACAAGAAATAAGAGAATGGCTTGACTCTGCTACACAGCATCTGAGACCTCATCTGTAAGACTTGAGACCAGAGACTAAAATTATATAAAAGTTTGTTCACGCAAATATCTGGCAGTCGGTGCTGGCCTTTGATTGAGACCCTCATGTGTCCTATCCATGTGGCCTGGGCTTCTTCACATGTTGACTGGATTCCAAAGTCAGGCATCCCAAGAGAGCATACTGCCTCTTGTGACCTAGCCTGAGAAGGCACTCAGCATCACTTCCCTACAGTGACAAAGGTCCTTCCAAGTTCAAGGAAACACAGCCTCTACCTGTTATGGATTGAATTGTGTACCCCCAAAACTCATATGTCGAAGTCTTAGCGCCCACACCTCAGACTGCAATCTTATTTGAAGAAAGAGTCTTTACAGAGATAATCAAGGTGGGTAATTCAAGTGTACCCTAATCCAACAGTAGGGGAAATCTGGAGACAGACGTGCCCACAAGGAGGATGCCATGAGAAGACGGAGGCAGAGACGAGGTGACACTCCGCCCACCAAGAAATGTCAGCTTACCAGCAAACTCCCAGAGCCACAGGAGAGACAGGGACCAGGCTTCCCTATAGCCCTCAGGATGAGCCAGCCCTGCCAACATCTTGGTTTTGGACTTGTGGCCTCTGGAACCGCAAGATAATGCATTTCTGTTGCTTGATCCACCCAGTGTGCTTTGTGACAGTGGCTCTAACAAACTCATACATCGCTTCATGGTGGTCCTTCTTAGAAGACCATCAACACCATATTACAAGAAGAGCTTATTGATGTTGCCGTCTGTGGAAATTATAGTCCAGCACAGCCAGTCCTCTGGCCACACATGCAAAATACAGTCCTCTCCTCATCTGAAACCACCAGTCTCATCACATTAAGCTCTAAATCCGGAACTTATCATCTAGATCAGGTCCACAGGAAGCTGAGGCTTCTAGATACAGTAAAAGAACACAGCTCCAGCTGTGCACAGCGGCTCACACCCATAATCCCAGCACTTTGGGAGGCAGAGACAAGAGGATTTCCTGAGCCCAGGGGTTTGAGACCAGCCTGGGCAACTTGGCGAGACCTCATCTGTACAATAAATCAAGAAAAATTAGCTGGGTGTGATGGCGCATGCCTGTAGTTCCAGCTTCTTGGAAGGCTGAGACAGAAGGATTGCCTGAGCCCAGCAGGTTGTTGCTTCAGTGGCCATGAGCGTGCCACTACCCTCTAGCCTGGGCGACACAGTGAGACTCCGACTCAAAAAAAAAAAAAGAAATCAGAACAATGGTTATGGGGGATGGTTTGACTGGGAGATATCTCTATGGCTTGATCTGGTTGGTGGTGGCAGAGGTTTAAAACTGCAAAAATCCATCTGTATATACACTCATGCTTGTATACTTTCTGATATACAAGTTATACCTCAGCTTTTAAAAAGAGGTATAAATTAGTCCAATGGCACCCATACTTAAGGATTTCATAAACCAATAAAATGTTCTGCTTTTCTCCTCTACACCCCGTCCTCAAATTACAGGAAGTAATTTTCTACAATGACTAAGGCTGAATGTTATTACTAGAAAAGGGCCCCCCTTTTAAGGTTTCTGCATAAGGAAGCCTCTGGTGGAATCCTTGCTGCACTGGTTTAAAAAAATCCCAAGCCACACCATCACATAACATTTCTATGTAACAAACCTGCACATGTGCCCCCTGAATCAAAATAGAACATTTTCAAATAAAAAATACAGAGCTGATTTTAAACTATGCTTCTCAGACCCCACAAGGGGGCGCTAAACAGTTGCTGTGATCACTTGGCAGTGCTGTCTGCCTGTCCCTGGCTTCCTAAGGGGGACACTTTCTCCTGCCTGGCTCTGTTGCTAGGCACATGGGCCTCTAAGCGACAGGGGAGTATTAGACTGGCCCTCGTTTGAGGACTTCGGTTATGTTAATAAGAATGAGAAATGCTAAGACAGGATTTTCTAAAAATTGTGGCATGTTTTAAATGTTTTACATTCCACTTCACGTGGTGAGCATCTTCTTTACATTCTAGGGTGTTTTTCTGAGACTATTGGGTATGTTTTGCATCTCTCCCCAAAGGGCCATTTCCACCTGAAGAAAAAAACACTTCTGCGCCCTGACACTCTCTCTTGCCTGCACACACACGCGCACACACACACACACACACACACACACACACACACACACACACACACACCCCAGCCAGGTGGTCAGTGTCTCCCAGTTTCTTACAGTCCCTCCAGCCTGTGGGGCGCCCAAACAAAAACCCGATGACAACACCCTCCACGGAGGACAAGTCTGAATCAAAGCTAAACTATTCACCCAAAGTGTGAGGACGTTCAAAAACTGTTTTGAGTTGTTGTTGTTTTAACAATTCGACTTTAAGTGCTGGTTCTGTTCTAGCAAAAAGCCAGGGAGAGCCTCTGGCCCTCAGATCCCTGGATTCTGCAAGCAGTCGGGCATTTCTCAGGAACTGGCAAAGCACCACTTGGTTTCCACCACCTGGCCGCGTGTCACAGGAGAAGAGATCCTGGAAAGAGGGGTGGAAAAGCTCCCAAATGACCTGTCTTTTCAAAGCATCAGATTGGCAGACAGAGGAATTCTTTGCAGGTTCTTCTTAAAATGTAGCCGATACTTTCATGGGATGGGGAGCAAGTCATGTGGGAATTTCACCTCCCAAGATTTCTGAAATTTCAAGTTGGCGTTGTCTTGTCTTGACTTGGAGGTTACGAAAGAAGGGCAGATGGAACACAGCAATGTCTTGAGGATGGTGGTATTTGTTGATTTTATTTCTGCTGTTGTGATGCCCAGAGCACCCACTTGCAATCAGGCACTGGTGTGCACACGCCACACTCATACTCATGGTGACCCTCTGAGGTAGGTGTTAATAACACCTTTTAAAGCTGGGAAAACGGAGGCACAAGTGACTGGATGATGTCATGAACTGAATCGTGTCCCCCTAAATGTATCTGTTGAAGCCCTAACCCCTGATGCAGCTGTACTTGGGAACAGGGACTTTCTGGAGCTGGTAACAAAAGTCAAATGAGGTCATACAGGAGGAACCCTGACCCGGCAGGACTGGCATCCTCATAAGGAGAGGAAGAGACACCAGGAGTGTGGAAGCACCCAGGGAAGGCCATGTGCGGACGCTGGGAGGAGCCGGCTATCCGAGAGACAGGAAGCAAGGCCTCACCAGACCCAGCTCTGCCAGTGCTTGATCTTGGACTTCCAGCTTCCGGGACTGTGAAAAAATAAAGATCTGCTGTTGAAGCCACTCAGTCTGGTATCTGTCATGGCAGCCTGAGCAGGCTAACAGTGACTTGCCTGAAAACTTGCGCCTGGGAGGTGGGAGCATTCAGATCTGAGCACGGCTTGTTGGCACCTGAGTCTGCGTTTACCAGCTGTACAGGACTCCTGACAGAGGAGATAGGAATGAGAACACGAAGATGTCACAGGAGTGGCAGCACCCAACCCACAGGCGGTCACCCTGCCCCAGCCACGGCCAGAAGCGCTTCTGTGGATTCTCCATCTGATGCCAGCAACATTCCCAAGAGGTTAGTATTCAAATCACCCCCTAAGCCTGAAGAAAATTCAAGCAGGGCATTCACCCCAGGGTCAGCAGGAGCATGATTCTCAACTGCAGGTCATTCTAGCTATGACTTTTCCATCATGGTCAGCTCCACCCTCGGGCCAAAAACCATGCAAACGGCTGGAGTAAGAGAGCACGGTCCAGTCACATCACTAAGCCCCGATTCTCTGAGTAGCCTTTGACATAAACGAGCTGCAGAGGAAGGAATCCCACCACGATGCCACAGCCTCGGAGAAAAAGGGCCCGTGGGGAGGCCGGCCTGCCCCATTGAGCAGAAGCAGGGAGAGAGGGGAGCACTGTGGGAGAAGCATAATCCAGCCGGAAGTACAGCTAATGGGCAGCAGAGCCACCGCCTCATCCTTTTGAATAAGCAACAGCTGATGGGGACTCAGCAGCAGACAGGTGGGTCCTGGGTGACCTCTAAACCACCTATCCCCAGCCATCCCCACCTAGAGAGAGCAAACACCCTTGTTTTCCAAACCCATCCCTCCCCTCCGCATCTTTCAAGAGCCCTCATTTCTCCGTTTAGGTGCCCAGTTCCCCCAGACCCAAGTCAGGTGAGGAGGGACTGAGCTCAAACCCCTTCATTCTGTTGGCCACATTCCCCAGGGGGCTGGCTGGGCCCAGGTGGGCACACCCAAGATAGAGAGGCCCTCCCAAGTCTTTCTCACTCTCGCTGTGTCGAGAGAAAGCCTCGGCATGGTGCTAGCGTGGCTTCAGAGTGCCTCTCATATCTGCTGCTTTTCCAACAGAGACCCAACCTTCAATCCAGAGCCTTCCATGGGCAGCTGTGTCTGCCCTCCTGCCTTTGGGGAACTCCAAATTACATGACAGGGGCTCATGATCCATGGATGCTTTGTTCATATTTTTAAATTCTTTTTAGTTCTTTTTACTGTCTACATTTGGATGGTCTCTGTTGCTATGTCTTCAGATTCACTAATCTCTTCATCTGTGGTATGTAATCTGCAGTTGAACTCATCCAATGAGTGCACTTTTCAGCTCAGAAACTGCAGGGTAACAGAGGGAGATTCCAACTCAAAAATAATAATAATAATAATAATAATAATTTTTTTTTAGTCAGAGTCTCCATTGCCCAGGCTGAAGTGCAGTGGCATGCTTACGGTCACTGCAGCCTCAACCTGTTGGGCTCAGGTGATTCTTCTGCCTCAGCCTTCCAAGTAGCTGGAACTACAGGCACACACTACTACCATGCCTGGCTAATTTTTTTGACTTATTGTAGAGACAAGGTCTCGCCAAGTTACTCCGGATGGTCTCGAAGCCCTGGGCTCAGGCAATCCTCTTGCCTTGGCCTCCCAAAGTGCTGGGATTACAGGCTGAGCCACCGCGCCTGGCCAAAAAATGTTATTTTTAACTGATGATTGTCCATATTCATGGGGTACATAGTGATGTTTTGATACAGATCATACATAGTGATCAGATCAGGGTAATTAGCATATCCATCATCTCAAACATTTATCGTTTATTTATTTATTTAGGAGTAAGGGAAGGCCAGTTGTTAAGGTCCCAGTCCTCAGGTAGTGGCCAACCTGCCTCCTCCAGCCCCTCTACGATGGCCACTCCATCGTCCTCAAGGTCCAGATCAAGGTGGCCCATGAAGAGACCACAGCACAAACCCAAAGCAAGCTGGTGACCAGCTCTGCACCCACACGCCCGCAGTGTTGGCTGCATGAACCCCACAGCGCCCAGGCCCACTGCATATGAGGCGCCATTAGTCATTTCCTTGTGTTGGGAATATTCAGTATCTTCTAGTTATTTGAAACTGTATGCAGTGGCTCATGCCTGCAATCCCAGCAACTTTGGGAGCCTGAGGTAGGACAATAACTTAAGCCCAGGAATTTGAGACCATCTTAGACCACAGAGTGAGACCCCATCTCTACAAAAAATTTAAAAACTTGGGGGAGCACACCTCATCAATAAGGGTGCCTGCATAGTGAACCTTTGTATACCTAACCCTAAATTGTGACCCAGGTCTTTATTTTATTTCACTTTATTTTATTTGAGAGAGGAAAGATGAAAGAAGGAGGAAGAGGGGGAGGAGGAGGGAGAGGGAAGAGAGAGGAGAGAAAAGAGAAAGTAGAATGGAGTGAAAAGTGAGAAAAATAAGAGAGTGAGAGGAGAGAGGGAGAGAGAAAAGTAAGCTGAATGTCCCTTTTATTCCGCCCCACATCTTTAAAGTAAAAAATTAAGCCAGGCATGGTGGCTCATGTCTATAATCCCAGCAATTTGGGAGGCCGAGGTGAGAGGATTTCCTGAGCCCATGAGACCAGCATGGGCGACTTGGTGAGACCTCATCTCTACAAGAAATCAAAAAATTAGCTGGGCGTGGTATTGCGCACCTGTAGTTCCAGCTATTTGGAAGACTGAGGCGGAAGAATCACTGGAGCCCAGCACGTCGAGGCTGTGGTGGCCAGGAGCAGCCAATGCACTCACTCTGGGTGACAGAGTGAGACTCCAACTCAAAATACATACATACATAAATTAGCTAGCATGGTGGCACACAACTGTAGCCCCAACTACTCAAAGGCTGAGGCAGGATTTCCTGAGCCCAGGAGATTGAGGCTGCTGTAAGCTGTGATCATGCCACTGCGCTCCAGCATAGGTGACAGAGTGAGGCCCCAACTTGAAAAACAGAAAATACATAATATGCGATCATTAACCGTAGGTACTCTGCAGTTCTCGGGAACCCTGGAACTCACTCCTGTATCTAGCTGTAAACTCTCATCCCTTAACAAATCTCTCCTTATCATTCCTTCCCTGCCCCGCCCACCCCCAGCCTCAGCATCCTTTGTAGTTTTCATGTCTAGAAGTTCAGTCTGGGTCTTTTTGTATCTCCGTGTCTCTTTTTAACTTTGCGATCATGTGGAGTACAGTTATAATAACTCAATTTCCTTGTCTCAATTCTAACATCGATGTCACTTGCTGATTAAATTCATAGATTTTCTTTCTTCATTTTATGGGAACTGTTTTCCTGTTTCTCTGATTAGATGTTGGGCATTGTGAATTCAACATTGCTGGGTACTGAAGGTTTCTGTGGCTTTTAAAATAATTATTCTTGTTCTTTGTTCTGGAATGCAGTTAAATTATTTGGACGCAGTTTGATTTTTTCTGGTCTTAGTCTGGGGTTTTTTGTTGGTTTTTGTTTTCTTTAGTTGGGGTCTCACTCTGTTACCTGTCAGTCTGGAGTGCAGTGGCATGATCATGGCTCACTACAACCTCAAACTCCTAGGCTCAAGCGATCCTTCTGCCTCAGACTCCTGAGTAGCCGGGACCTATGGGCACAAGTCCCACACCCAGATAATTTTGTTTTGTTTTGTTTAGAGACGATGTCTTGCCATGTTGCCCAGGTTTCAGGTCTTACTTTGAAGATGTGTTGGGCAAGACCCAAGCAATGTTTAGTCTAGGACTAATCATTCTCCTCTATGGAGTAAGAACCTTCTCAGTATTCTACCCAGTGCCCATGAATTAGGACATTTTCCATCTCAGCTGGTGGGAAAAGCACTATTTCTCAGCCTGTGTCCAGCTTCCAGGAGCGTCTTCACACAGGTGCTGACAGTTCTGCTTGATACTGGGGACGCTCCGCAGATGCCCCGCGTTCTCTGCACAGCTCTTTCCAGTGTTCCATATCATGAATTCTTGCCACTGTGGTCTCCCTGGACTTCCAGCTGTCCCAACTCATGGGGTCTGCTGGGCACATCTCCCTCTCCACGCACCCCAGCGTGGAATTTCTCTAAAGGCAGCAAGCCAGAGCTGTCACGGGGCTCGTCTTGTCTCCCCTCTCCTAGGAAGCACTGTTCTTCGATTTCCAGGGTCTTAGAAACTATCGCTTCATCTATGCTGTCCTTTTGTTGTTGTTCACTGGTACTTTCCTGATGCTTTGCCTGGGTCTGAAGCAGAAGTCTCCTGGGACTCAGTTACATCATATAGTTCTCATCCCATATATCCTGTACTCTCTCACTGAACTTGTGCCTCAATACAACTTCTGTTGCAGTTGTAGCTAGACTGTTTCTTCCCATTTCCATGTCTAGGCACTCGTTTCTAAAGTGGAGAAACACTTGCAGTATTTGCTATGCAACATTTAGTTTGCTGAACGTTGCCCTGAAATTGAGCCATTCATCAGTCAAAAATGTACACAACAGCAAGTAACAGGCATCCAGAACTGGTACAGATGCCCAGCAATGCCAACAGGAACCCAAGCTCTGCGCCCCCCCACCCCCACCCCGCCACACATTGACTTTTGTCCTCATGCTTTTGTTACCTCTTGGCACAAAATGGCTGCTACAACTCCAGGCCTCATGTACATGATCTAAGCAGGAAAAGGAAAGGAGGAAATGACAAGTAACTCATATCAGGAAAGCAATAGATTTCTCAAAATAAACTTAGTTTGTGTCCTATTAGCTAGAAGTATAACATTTGGCCGCCTGTAATAGAAAGTCAGCCTGGAGAACCAAGTGTTTAGCTGGAAATTTTACAGAAAGAAAGGGAGGGAGGGAACTAGAGGGGGGGGAACTAGAGAGGGAGGGAGGGGGAAAAGGAGGAAGGGAGGGAGGGAGGAAGGAGGAATGGGAAGGAGGGAGAGAAGGCGGGAGGAAGGAAAGGAAGAAAGGAAGAAGAACGTCAGGGTCTGATTGGTAATAAGGAACAATTACAATTAAACCAGCAGCTAACATGACCTATACACTGCTCTTACCGTCTTAGAATAAACCCTGCTGAGTCACAGCGAACTGTTCTTTAAATACATTCACAAATTCTACTCGGTAATATTTTGAAGGTGTTTTTTAAGGCTATTGCCAATATTCAGGGTCAAAGAACTTAAACTAGGGTAGTACAAATGGGAATAGGAAGACTGAAACCTTTTTTTTTGAGTCTGCATTTTGGTGAGTTGTGTAATTATTTCATTATATATTACAATGTAATAATAATAGAAATAAAGTGCACAATAAGTGTAACGTCCGTGAATCATCCTGAAACTACCCTCCCTCACCCCGGTCCACAGAAATCTTGTCTTGATGCTAAAAAGGTTGGGGACCGATGCTTTGAATCATCTGATTGTCTTGTATATTGACAGATCTGCCTGATATCCATATATGTAACTATATACACAAATATCCACTAATTCTATAAGTGATATCATGCACTGGCAAGTATGTGACATCTGGTTTTCTTCCTGTGATGTCAGGAGTTACAGACAATCAATTTCTAGGTGTCACAAATGTCTGTTGATTGAAACATTTTCAATGTATCTTCAGAGGCATCAAGGCCTTGTGACAGACCTGTGATGAACTGCACATAGAAATGCTAGGAAACAAGTGAGAACAGAAAGTGCTACATTTATTTTAAGAAGGAGTAATTAATCACCAGTGGTATTATATGCTAAACTGCCTTTAAATACTAAAGCTGAAGTATTTGTGAAACTTTCTGAGTTTGATTTCTTTAAATTTGGAATGTCTTAAGGTATTTAGCATTTAATTCAACATTTATAAAAAGCTGTAACATCACAGGACAGATGACAACATTTAAAAATGAAAAATTATAATCACTTTTCGGTACTTTTCTGAAAATAAAACTGCTGTGATCACAGTATTGTGGTCATTTTAGGTCTTTATCTTTCAGGGATGCACTGTAGATGAAATGACACATGGAGTATTTGCTTCAAAATAACAGGAGCGTCATGGAGGAAGTGGATGAAGCTGAAACAGGATTGGCCATGAGCTGCTGATGATTGTTGAACATGTGCACTGAGTGTGTGGGATTCTCTGTATTACTCTGTCTTCTGAGTGTGTTTGAAACTTCCCACAATAGGTGATTTTAGTGTTTATAGAATGAAAGCATAAATGTGTATGTACAAATGTCAACATATAAATATTTGTTTCAAATGATAAGCAAAGTGTCAGCAGCGATTCTAATCCAAAGAATTTTATTGCTTTTAAAAAAGGGAACTGTCCAGGTCAGTATCCATGGCAGGATAGCTCTGCTGCTCCCTAACTTGGTCACAGGCAGTCATGAGAAGACTCTCCAAACCTCTATGGCCACTGCCACCTTCCTCACCACCATCTTCAGCTTGAGTTCACAATCCCCGATGGCTCCTATGTCTAGACTTTGTCAAATTGAACATGCAAAGCAACAATGACTGCGTTTAGTGTATGCTGCCAGCAATCTTAAGCCCCAAACGCTTCAAAGATTAAACAGTCATACACATTTAAAATACATAGAAAAATAATATAATTAGAATTTATACAAAGTAGATTTTTACAAAACAACTTCACTACAAGAAATACATTTTATATCCAAGCACAAAAATGTGGAAATATGCACGGATGTATGTGTGTTTAAGAAACAACATCTTTATTTCTAAATGCTGAGTGAAAAGGCATAGACTAAATTCTGCATTAGCGATAACATTTCAGAGACAATTTGAATTGACTTGCAGAGATTTTCACTCCACTCCCTAGCATCTCTAAGTAGTTCTGAAGGGATTAAACAGCTGTTCCTCTTTCCAAATTCTGTTTAATTTCAGCCGTATACTTCCCATAGAATCTTTCTGCTTTCTTGTTAAACTTGGCATTCCTTTCATTGATGTAGTCGATATCTGCATCATCATTATAAGGACGTCTCCGGCTGTATTTGTCTCGCTTTTGAATTCTGGGGGAAAAAGAAAATAATTTACAAAATTCAAAACTGCCTTCTTTTCTGATTGCAATAAAAACACAGCCAAATAGTTAAGAATAGAATCAGTACATTTAGAATAGCACACTTTTGGAAAAAAAGAAAGTTCAGTTTTCATCAAGTTCATATTAAAACTGCTAATTAGCCAAGCATGGTAGCTCATGGTAGCTCATGCCTATAATCACAGTATTTTGGGAATTCAAGACCATCCTGGGCAACACAGCAAGATCTTATTACTACAAAAAATTTAAAAATTAGCTGGATGTGATAGTATACACCTGTAGTCCTAGCTGTTGGGAAGACTGAGGCAGAAGAATCGCTTGAGCCCAGAGTTGGAGGCTGCAATGAGCTACAATCATTCCTCTGCACTCCAGAATGGGCAAAAAAGACCCTGCCTTTAAAAAAAAAAACCAACTGCTAATTAATGGCACAACCCAGAGTATGAACTGTGAAATCCAGTAGACACCAACTCATCTTCAGAATGCTTCTAAAAGAGTAAAAGAGCAATGGCACATTGTTGAGAGCTAAACTTAAGTTATTACTTTAAAGAAGTATTACAGTAATAATTATAATAATAACCACAGCTAATACTGAGTGAACAGTATGTGCCAGACAATACTCTTAATACTTTACATGGATAAACAAAATAGAGATTCATTCTGCTCTATCTGACACCTCTATCAATATTAAGAAATAGAAATTCCCTAAGCCCGCGGGCTCAAGAACAGCCCGGGCAACTTGGCGAGACCTCATCTCTACAATAAATCAAAAAATTAGCCAGGTGTGG
>NW_007259735.1:185287-216118 GCF_000164805.1 Carlito syrichta
AGCCAGGTGTGGTAGCACATGCCTGTAGTTCCGGCTACTTGGAAGGCTGAGGCGGAAGGATCACCAGAGCCCAGCAGGTTGACACTGAAGGAGCTGTAAGCATGCCACTGCACTCCAGCCTAGGTGGAGAGAGACTCCCAACTCAAAAACAAAAAGAAAGAAAGAAAGAAAGAAATAGAAATACCCAGCACTTTGGGAGGTGGAGGCGAGAGAATTGTCTGAGCCCAGGGGTTCGAGACCAGCCTGGACAACCTGGCGAGATCTTGTCTCCACAATAAATCAAGAAATTAACCAGGCATGGTGGCATACATCTGTAATTCCAGCTACTTGGAAGGCTGAGGCCGAAGGATTACCTGGGCCCAGCAGATAGAGGTTGTAGTGGTCATGAGCATGCCATTGCACTCCAGCCTGAGTGACAGAGTGAGACACTGACTCAAACTAACAAAAAAGAGAAAGAAACAGAAATACATATGTGGCACATTTCCTAGAACATTTTTGCTTCTCCAAATCAAATAGCAGAGTGATTGCTAAAGTAAAAACCCTTAAAGATGAGCAATCGTCTTAAGACTTTTCCCCTTTAATTATCACAATTGATTTCATCAGTGTTTTGCATCTCCATCCCAAATTATATGGACTGAACCCATACTTGCTGTCTATTGCCAAAGCCACTACTAGGTCAGAAATTAAGTACAGCTGGGTTCAGTAGCTCACGCCTTTAACCCCAGCACTTTATGAGGTCAAGGTGAGAGGAATGCCTGAGTCCACAGGGTTTGAAAACAGTCTAAGCAACTAGGAAAGACCTCACCTCTGCAATATATCAAAAAATTAGCTGGGCATGGTGGTACATGCCTGTAGTTCCAGCTACTTGGAAGGCTGAAGCAGAGGGATCTCCTGAGCCCAGGAGGTCAAGGCTGTGGTGGCCGTGAGTGTGCCACTGTACTCCAGCCTGGGTGACAGAGTGAGTCTCCAACTCAAAAAAAAAAAAAAAAAAGAAATTATACTTGTTAATATCACAGCTCACCACAGTCTCGACTTCTTGGGCTCAGGTGGTCCTCCCACCTCAGCCTCCTAAGTAGCTGGGTGTGCACCACTACACCCAACTAATTTTTTTTTTTTTTTTTGGTAGAGACAAAGTCTCACTGTGTCGCCCAGGCTGGGCAAGTATAATTTGCCTATCCAATTTATTATAAGCACATTAGACTTACACATTGTATGTCTGTTTTATCATGACACATTTAAAATTTTAGATTGCTGTCCTTTGTACTTACTGTTTTCCTAAATCTATGACCATCCTATCAATTTCCTCTGTGGAAGGCACATGTGTTCCATGAAGAAGACTGTTGGATGTTGGGAAAAACTCTTCTCCACTGAAAAAGACAGCAAAATGAACTTATAGTAACACTGAACGTGCTCAGATTTCAAATAAACTATCATTCATGATGATAAGATAAAATATATATGAGAGGGGACCCAAAAGAAAAAAAATGGAATTATTTTTTGGAGGGTGGGTCCCTTATAGTACAGGCTTTCCCTGCTAGGTAACTGCTCTAGGAACCCATTGGCAGCAATATACCAGCTAGCATTGTTGTGAGAGGTTGTGGACAGCCTCAGTGAATTTTTTTGGAGATTCTTTCAACACATTTGCCCATTTCATGATGGGTGGTTTATGAGTGCACCTGCCCACACTGTGCTAGGCAGTTTTTGATCAAAAACAGCATGACCTCTATGCCCTATCTTTCCTATTCACCCAATCTCATCCTGAGTGACTTTTGTTTCCCTGAATGAAAAAAGTCCTCAAAGGGAAACATTTTGCTGATGTGGAATGGATCAAACAAAAAATGGCAGAAGCACTAAAAGGCATGAAAATTGATGAGTTCCAAAACTGTTTTCAAAAGTGGAAAAAAGAGTCTCAACAGGTGTATTGCATCAAACAAAGAGTATTTGAAGGTGACTGAATTTTAAACATGACAGAATAAACACACAATTTTTTATAAATAAATTCCAGGGTTTTTTGGTTTTTTGGTCCACCTTGTACATGTATTTACTGCGGGATCCTTTTTTTTTTTCCTTAGGAAAAAAATACAGAATTGACAGGGACCTAAGAAATCAGCTACTCCAACACCTTTATTCTACAGATGAAGACGTCAATGGTCAGAGGCTAAAGGACTTATCATAGGCCCAGGGTTAGAACACAGCTGGGATTAGAGCATCCAGCCTCACATTCTCTTCCAAAAACTTGGGCAAAAGACAGCCCACCATTTGCTTTTTGAAAACAGTTCTGGCTGGGCACAGTGGCTCATGCCTATAATCCCAGCACTTTGGGAGGCCAAGGTAAGAGGATTGCCTGAGCCCAGGGCTTTGAGATCAGCCTGGGCAACTTGGTGAGACCTTGTCTCTACAATAAATCAAAAAAATTAGCCGTGCATGGTGGCACACGCCTTTAGTTCCAGCTACTGGAAGGCTGAGGTGGAAGGATCACCTGAGCCCACCAAGTTGAGGCTGCGGTGTCCATGAGCGTGCCACTGCACTCCAGCCAGGGCAACAGAGTGAGACTCTGAATTTAAAAAAAGAAAACAGTTTCATTGGGACTCAAAACAAAACAAAACAAAACAAACCCATTCATTTATGACTCTCTATAGCTGCTTTCTACCCAGTAGCACAGTTCAGTGACTGTGACAGATACTGGGTAGCCCACAAACCCCTGAATATTTACTCTTTGATCCTTCATGGAAAATGTTCACTAACCCCAGCAGTAAAGCATTCTGCCTCCAAAAGCCATATGTATGCTAACTATGATAGTCTGAGTGTTAACCACTCAACACTCAGTCTTAGAATTCCCAGGCAGAAAGAAAACCAGGTAGTTAGCTTAACCACTGTAAACAATAAACAACTATGCAGGCTGGGCTCGGTGTCTCAGCCTGTAATTCCAGCACCTTGGAAGCCCGTGGGTTCAAGACCAGCCCAGGCAATTTGGCAAGAACTCGTCTCTACCAATAAATCAAAAAAATTAGCTAGGCATGGTAGCATGTGCCTGTGGTTCCAGCTACTTGGAAGGCTGAGGTGGAAGGGTCGCCTGAGCCCTGCAGGTCAACGCTGGGGTGTCTGTCAAGGTGCATGCCACTGTACTCCAGCCTGGGCAACAGAGTGAGACTCCAACTCAAAAATAAATAAATAAACAGCGCTGTCAAAACACAGACCTCTGGGCACAGTGGCTCAAGCCTGTAATCTCAGCACTTCGGGAGGCCAAGGCAAGAGGACTGCCTGAGTCCAGTGGTTCAAGACCAGCCTGGGTAACTTGGTGAGAACTCATCTCTACAATAAACCAAAAAATAAGCGGGGCATGGTGGCGAATTTCTAGCTACTTGGAAGACTGAGGCAGAAGGATCGGCTGAGTCTAGCAGGTCGAGGCTGTGGTGGCCGTGAGTGTGCCACTACACTCCAACCTGGGCAACATGAGACTCCGACTCAAAAAAAAACAAAAAACAAAACAAAAACACACAGACCATTCTTAGGCAACTGCTGATTACCTATCTCTTAGCACTAAAGTGTTCATACATGTGTACATGTATACTTATTTACATACACACAGAAATACATCCACATCGCCTCAGGATTAAAAAGGACGTACTGTTTTTCTCTCAGTCTCTCATACGCTTCCATGTCAGGTTTGATCTGCTTGGTCAGCCGATGATACTGACGTAACTGGGCAGCAGCATAATCTAAAAACAAAGTGAAAACCAGAGATGATATATTTCGAAAAATCTAAATTATGGTAGGTGAGTATTCCTTATCCAAAATGCTTGTGGCCTCCAGTGTTTTGCATTTCAGTTTTTTTTCAGATTTTGGAATATCTGCATTATACTTCAAGCCAAAACCTGAAATATTCCAGTGAGCATTTCCTTTCAGCATCACATCAGCGCTGAAAAAGTTGTGGATTCTGGCGCATTTTGGATTTCAGATTTTCAGACTAGGGATACTTAGCCTGTGTTAGGCAATATAGTTGTAAGCCTCTGTCCTGAAGACACTGATAAACACACCCCTTGACTGCCAGGCACAGTGGCTCACACCTGTAATCCCAGCACTTTGGGAGGCAGAGGCGAGAGGACTGCCTAAGTCCATGGGTTCAAAACCAGCCTGGGCAACATGGCAAGATCTTGTCTCTACAATAAATGAAAAAATTAGCCAGGCATGATGGCACACACCTGTGGTTCTAGCTATTTGGAAGGTCGAGGCAGAAGAAACACCTGGGTCCAGCAGGTCAAGGCTACAGTGGCCGTGAGTGTGCCACTGCACTCCAGCCTGAGCAAAACAGTGAGACTCCGACTCAAAAAAACAAAACAAAAAACCACACCTTGACTAATTCTACCAAAAGAATTTAAAAATCCAGTTGACTGATGTGCAGCATTTTTTTTTTAAAGTTCTGTCCAATGATGCATATTAGTATTTGTCTTGGTTTTAGGCCTCTTAGAGAGTACTCCATGAAGGAAGCACAGGGCACAGGTCCTTTCTTAAAATCAGAAACAATGAAGGCAATGCTCACCTCATCCATTCAAACAAGTTCAGTAAAGATCAGCTTTACCTGAAAATCCCAGATCAGGATTTTTCCTCTTCTTCTTCCTCTCCCATCTCTCCGCATCTTCTGCACTGATCTCTAGCAACTTCACCTTTTCATAGTCTTCTCCTCTTGCTGTACATTCCTAAAAATGAGAAAAAAGCTGACAGCTGTAGTTATGATACAAGCAATTACTGGATCTATTCTAAATCAAGAAAGATCCAGCAGATATCAAGCAATACTTTAAAAATCATGATTAATATTTGAAGGACTTTGAGGTATCTGCTATGGTATATAAGAAGCAAGCATATGATATTTACTGTGTTTATCAATTTCCAGAGCCTGTTTTAAATTATTTACATGCACTAACTCATTTAATTCATAATTACCTCAAATAATTTTATTATAGTCCCTGTTTTACAGATGAGAAAACAGAGGTACAGAGATGTAAAACAACTCACCCAAAGTGTTGCAGCTAGTAATAACAAGCAGAGTCAGAATTTCAATTCTGGCTCCAGAGCCAGTATACTCAACCACCATGTGGTAGTGTCTTAATACTACTGAATGACTGAATAAATCACTTAGGAAGATCACAGAGTCGTTCCTAACCTTTTTCTTTTCTTCTTCCTGTAGTTCCCATTCTAAACGAGCTTTTTTGGCTTCCCAATTCGCAGGTAACTTAAGTCTTTTATCTTCTTCCACAACTTCCTGATGATTTAATTTACGAGCTTCATTCTAAAACCATAATACAAGAAGTTTGTCAGCTGAAATATGAAAATATCCAAACAGATCTTACCCTCTTTGAGTACGGTCAGGAAGGATACATTAATAAGCAGACCTAAGGCTGAGCGCAGTGCTCACGCCTGTAACCCTAGCACTTTGGGAGGCAGAGGTGCGAGGACTGTCTGAGCCCATGGGTTCGAGACCAGCCTGGGCAACTTGGCAAGATGTCATCTCTATAATTACCCAGGTGCAGTAGCATGCACTTGTGGTTCCAGCTACTTGGAAGGCGGAGACGGGAAGAACTGCCTGAGCCCAGCAAGTCAAGGATGTGGTGGCCATGAGCTTGCCACTGCACTACAGCCTGGGTGACAGAGACTCCAACTCAAAAAAAAAGGAAGAAAAAGGCTGGGCACAGTGGTTCACCCTATAATCCCAGCACTTTGTGAGGCCGAGGTGAAAGGATTGTCTGAGCCCACGGGTTCGAGACCAGCCTGGGCAACTTGGTGAGACCTCATCTCTACAATCAACAAAAAAATTAGCTGAGCTTGGTGGCGCGTGCCAGTATTTCCAGCTACTTGGAAGGCTGAGGGAGAAGATTGCCTGAACCCAGCATGTCGAGGCTGTGGTGGCCGTGAGCGTGCCACTGCACTCCAGCTGGGCGACAGAGTGACACTTCGACTCAAAAAGAACAAAAACAAAAACAAGAAACAAGCAGAACTCGTTTTATCCTAAAATCAACAGAGGGCTATTAGGGGATTTTTGACAAGGGAATTACTTAATAAGGTCTGTATTTATATATAGTCAAGAAAAATGTATTGAACTGCACTGGTGTGCTGTTCCAGAGCCATGGGGGTTACTATCAGTTTTGCTTCTGTTTAGCTGTGTGGTCCCTTTGGGCTGAATCACAACAAGGTTTTGCAATGTGGGGGAGCCATACTATAGTGACTTTAGATGGTATTAAGTAATATTAAATCACATGATGTGATATTCTACTTTCAATTCTCTTTTAACTCTGCACTTGGAAATATCTCTGGATCACCTACCAGCAACTGGACTGAACTTTTTTACAAAACAGTGAAAAATGGATCACTTCATATTAAATAGGATAGCATTGGAACCAATTATTTTATTGTAATGATATTTGGCTTATAATGGAATTTTAGAGATTGAGGAAAATATTTATGACAAAAAAACCCCAAAATTTTATAGCTTATATTTTTCTAAGGTGTGGTAACATGTGAAACAGTCACCGACATGCATTGCAGTTTCATTGATACATGTTGTGCAATAGTAATTTGTTTGATATCTTTAATCTGGTGTTTTTCTATGTGAGCAATGAAGTCTTGTTTTCTTCCTCCCGTATTAATAATATGTAATTTATTGTCCACTCTGTGCATCACTGTGAAAGCACTTCACACAGTCTTTCTCTATGCAACACCAGCTGATATTTTTATCTATATCTCAGTATATATTCCATCTGTTTATTTGCCTTTTCATGAAATTTGAGTGGAAACTTCAAGGAAACATGCATGATTAAAAAATTTGCACTGGCTTAAGTATGTCCTGTATAATCACCAGCAATCTCCTTATGTCCCCTGAGAGGGGACATCTGAATGGTTTGCTAGATTTATGATGTCCCCTCAGAGGATACATCCGAGTGCAAAGGATTCATTCAAGGAAAAGGCCTCAATCTGGTGTTCAAAGATTTTAACACTTACCTTGATATCTCTAACCCTTTCCAAGTCCCCCTCCTTTTAAAATATTTTAACAAGGTTGGGTGCAGGTGGCTCATGCCTATAACTTTAGGAGGCTGAGGTAAGAGGATTGCCTTAGCCCACAGGTTCAAGACCAGCCTGGGCAACTTGGTGAGACCCCCATTTCTATAATAAATTAAAAAAAAAAATTAGCGAGGCATAGTGACATGTGCCTGTAGTTCCAGCTACTTGGAGGCTGAGGCAGAAGGATTACCTGAGCCCAGCAGGTAGAGGTTGCAGTGGCAGGAGCGTGCCATTGCCCTCCAGCCTAGGTGACAGAGTGAGACTCCTACTCAAAAAAAAAAAAAAAAAATGTTAACAGTTTACACTACGACCAATGAAAGCTTTCTAGTTGAAGGATTAAGGAAGAGTCTATTTTAAAATAAGCCTAACTGCATGAAACAAAATAAGTATATCATCTTAAGAAAAACTTAAGTTGGACATTTCTTAGGTCACAAGCTGGTGGCAGTTCATACAAGTCATGTCTCCTAATTCTCCTAATTTCCAGACATGTGTTCTTTGCACAATCACCCTAAGTAAATATATAATCATGTTTGTTTAACTGTTTGAGAATTTCTGGGCCCAACTACCATCCCCCGCATATTCTTGATTCTGGCAGTGTTCTCCAATGGAAGACATCAAGAACACACCTGTTATCAAGCAAAGTTGAGTTTGTTGCATTGAAGGAGAAAGCAAACCATGAAGAACAGTGGGCATTTCACTGAGAGGGTGTTAGTAGGGGCTAGTTCCAGGATTTGGGCTTGTGTCAGGTGACTGGGGGAAAGGTTCAAGGCGCTGGATTGGGCAATGTCAGAAAAGCAAGGTTTGTTACTTTTTTAAATAGGAGGCAGTAGCCCAGATAAATCAGATGTGGATGGGAGAGGAGCTGAAAAGGTGTATTGTCAAGCTATCAAAGTGGTCCCAATGCGGTGCCAGAGTTGAAAACCAACAGGATAGATCTTACATCTCAGGGGATGATCCTGATCTCCCCCACGGATCTGTCAGGCTCCCTGGGCGGCATCCTCGTCCCTCTAAACGCGTAGAGGCCTAGACGAGTAACAGGTGTGAGCCGGTCTCAGAGACTACTCACCCGCTTCAGGTGTAGCTCCCGGAACTTGCGCAGT
Source organism: Carlito syrichta (assembly GCF_000164805.1). Classification (NCBI taxonomy): domain Eukaryota; kingdom Metazoa; phylum Chordata; class Mammalia; order Primates; family Tarsiidae; genus Carlito; species Carlito syrichta. The sequence continues at coordinate 193,441 of NW_007259735.1, forward strand.
CTCTGTTCGCGCTTCTGTACGGCCAGCTCCTCCGCCGTCGCGAGGGGCGCCTCCTCTGCGCTGTCCACCGACACCTACGACGAGAAGGACCGACTTCAAACGGGGCCGGCAGTGATTCTCCCCGGACAGCCCAGTCGAGTCCCCGCCGGTCTCGACAGTTCTGACCGGGGTCCTCCACCCGACCCCACAGTTGCGCCTCCCTGGCTCGGCACTAGGCTTAGTCTACATCTCTCGCCCCTGCCAGCTCCCCGGAACTCTCACCAACAAAACCCCCGGAGAAAGGTCTGTCGCACTTACCTTCTCGGATTCAGTAGCAGCCGCCATCACAATCTTTATCTTCCCACTTCCGGCAACAACACCGAGAACTTCCGTCGGCCTTTGGACCGCCCCGCTGACAACCACAATCAGCCCCGCCCCTTCCGGGCAGTCTGGGTACTTGGGACCAATCCCCGCCCCTTTCAGCGGTGAGAGGTTCTCGATTGGGCAGGGTCTTGCGCAGTCGCAGAAGGCCGCAGAGGAAAGGGAAGGGCGGGGGTGAGACAGGAGGAAAGAGTACGGAAGATCTCAGAAGAGCACGACTAAAAGAATGATCAAAATGGGCCTGGTAGAAAGTCACCTACTCTGCATTGTGTACCCATGAGTGAAAAATGCTTTCCATTTAGAACTCAGCCGCAGTGTCACCGCCTCCGAGAAGCAAGTCTTACCTACCTTCTGTCATTTGACACGATTTTAATTTTCTTCAACAGTGTAAGATTTTTGTTTGTTTGTTTGTTCATTTTCCATTTCCCCCATCAGCACTACAACTGGAGGAGAGCCGGCTTCATCTCATCTGGTTCACGCTTACGTACCCAGAGGAGAAGCAGTGCCAGGATTGGTTGCAGTGCTAAAGCTAAATAACGTGCTGGAGAAAAGAGGAATATATGAATATTATTTTTTTCTGCACTAACTACTTATTAGGCATAGAAGTGAAGAAGTCATCCCCAAAGTAAAAAGATATCTATGTATACATTTTAAAAGGTAACATGAAAACTAGAAAAGAATTTGAAATACAAAAATTAAATCTTTATGAATGATGAAGGATAATCTGTTTTCAAGTTGGAAGAGATAATATCACAAAAACAACATCACAAAATAGTATCTCAAATGTGTTTATAAATGTCATACATATTATTCCCATCAAAATCTCAGGGAGTTGTTTTTGTTTTCTGGGACTGGAAAATAATGTGGCAAAAATCTAAAAGTTCAATGACACACTATGTTGGTAAGACTGCAGAAACATAAATTCTACATATATTGCTTGCAGGACTAAAAATTGGTCCATTTTCTAGGGAGGGTAATTTGGTAATATCTATAAAAACTACAAAGTAATTTATTTTGACCCAACTATCAACAAGTATGGGAATGTATCCTACAGTTACAATTGCACACGTATAAAATGACTTATATTCATTTCAGGGTTTTGCTGGTTTTTGTTGTTGTTTTTGGATTTTTGGTAATAGCAAAAAATTGGAAGCCACTGAAATATTTGTCAATAGAAGATTGGTTAAATACATTATGGCACATTGAGTAGAACACAGTGAAGCTGGAAAAAGGAATGGGGCAGTTCTCTGTATGCTAATTTGGAAAGATTTCCAAAAGATAATTGAGAAATGCAAGGTGCAGAACTATGTGTATAATATACTATATTTAGAGGGGAAGTAGGGTTACCAAAATATATTTTTGTTTTGCATAAAGAACTCAAGAGGGGTAGACAAGAAGCTAATAGAAGCAATAATCTGTTTTGAGGGTGTAATAATAAAATATATATTGAAAGGACAGACCAAGAGCGGGAAGCCATTTTTTTATTTTGTTCTTAAACCCTGACACAATGGTGAGAAAGTAGAAGCTATGTCCTGGAGAAATCCACTTTTTATTGTGTTCCTAAACTCTAACACAATGATAAGAAAGTAAAGACTGTGACTTGGAGAAATGCATACTCTAGGAAAAGATTAACTTTGCCAACTTTGTCTTTTCAGAAACAAAGACTCCTTAAGCATGACTGGTACCAGCCTATTGTAATTTGTCTTTTTTAGAAACCCAGACTTCTCAAGCATGACCAGTATCAACCCATTGTATACTCAGTGCATGGCCACCAGGACCCCCCTCAGGGTCTCCAAGACATCCACAAGTGGTCAACAAGGAAGTCACAGCAGTCACGGCTACCTGATTGCAATATTCTCCAGGGGAGAGGATTTAAGCCAGGCTGGAGGGTGGGGAGAGGCAAGCCTGGGGAGGGGCAGTGGCTACTCATCTAGAGTGTAGGTTTGCTTCCTGTCTGTGGGAAGTGAAATTTTCTTATATAAATTCTTCTTTCACCTCTTTGTGTGTTGCAAATCTTTGCATTACTAGAATCTCTGGTTACCAGCGCACACCTCCAGCACACCCTCAGGGTCAGCCAGACTCCAAGTAAAAAGACGTGCTTAATAGACTTCCCCCAGCAATGGGTTTAGAATAGTGACTAGTGCCAAGTAGAAATTCAGTAAATGTGATTGTCTCTAATGATAATTACAGTCATCTAGCACTGTCTCTTGAGAACTTTCTGACCATCTAACTGGACATCCTAGCCCTTGGCCATCATACCCCAGAGGTATGAGGTTGTCAGGTGGGAGGAAGATGCCAACTGAGGAGTGAAACCCGAGGTACAGCTGGCTTGGTGCCGTCCTTTGGCCAGTAAAGAGGATAACAGGATGCTTCATGCTCTTTAATGCATGTTTACATGAAGCATCTTACAGCGGAAGAAAGAGAATTTCCTAAGGCTGTTTCAGCTATTTTGTGCAGTGGGAATCTTGTTCTCTGAGCACTGAGATTTGTCCCCATGGCACAGCTCTGCTACACCCCAGCATCCTGTCTCACTCACCATGGTTCCACTGCAGTTTGTACCTCACCTTGTCACCTGTGCACCACCCGGCCCATTGCCCCACCCACGGCCTTGGAGCAGTCCTTTCTCCATGCCTTCCGATGTCATTATTTATGAAACAGACAATCATATAGTAAGTCCCCCAGAGTAATTCCAGCATAGAGTCGTTCTGGTATTCAGAGTCCCAGGTAAACATTTTTCCACTGCAATAGTATCATTATTCTTATCCGGCAGGTAAGGAACCCCACATGCGGGAGAGTAACATGACTCACCAGGAAAGCCACCCTACTGTGCCCCTAGTATAGAATAGAATCAGAACTTGAACCCAAGTCAGCCTGACTCGCAAATATTTTTTTCTTTCTGCCATTCCATAGAATGTTTCAAAAAAACAAGCATAAAAGTAAACAAACAAAAACTTATCATTACCCAGAGTTAGCCATTTTAAACATTTTGCAGTGTTTTACTTTATTATCGTGATCATACGTATATATGGTTTTTAAAAGAGGCAACATACTTTATATGTAGTTTCATATTCCTGGTTTCCACATTTAAAATTATATATTGAGCACTTTGTATGTCAACAAAACTTATTTGGAATGTTTTAATAACGATACAGTATTCCAGCTGGGCTCGGTGGCTCAGCCTGTAATCTCGTGCCTTGGGAGGCTGAGGTGAGTGGATTGCCTGAGCCCGTGGGTGCGAAACTCACCTGGGCAACTTGGTGAGACCTCATCTCTACAATAAATCAAAAAATTAGCCAGGCGTGGTAGCGCGCCTGTAGTTCCAGCTACTTGGAAGGCTAAGGCGGAAGGATCGCCGGAGCCCAGCAGGTCGAGGCTGTGGTGGCCGGGAGTGGCCACTGCACTCCAGTCTGAGTGACAGAGTGAGACTCCAACTCAAAAATAATAATAATAATAATAATAATACAGTATTCCAATTTATTTTACGGATTTACCATAATAAATACAACCAATTCCTATTACTGAACAATTATGTCATTTCTACTTTTTTAATATATATAAAATGCTGTACAGAACATTCTTATAAATGAATTTTTGTCTGTATTCCTAATTATTTACTTGCAGTAATTTCCTAGAATTACAAATATAGCATCTGAGATACTAACCACATGATTAAACGTTTCATTAGGTGGTATCTTGGGATAAGCATGCCTTCTAAAACATTAAGAAATCTTTGTTTTTTCCAGGTAGCAAAACACCAACCACACGAAGAAGGAATTGGGAGAGAAATGACCAGCTGGAAGGCTGGGTGTGTGTGTGTGTGTGTGTGTGTGTGTATTCAGGAGGAGGCATGGGGACACAAGTGACATGCCACTTTATAACCCCTTTAAACAACCATGTCTGCCAACAGCACAATCTGGTATACACCCCATGCCAGGAGTGGCCTTTCAAGACCCAACCAGCAGAGGCAATAATCTGGCAAATGGGCACAGGCATGAAACCCAACCTCAGCCAGATCAGCATGGGAAAAGAAATTTCAGTGAGTCCTAGAATAGGGCCAGGCCTGGGCGACAAGGGGAGAAGCAGACACAGTCCTTGACTTTCTTTTTACTGTATGTTAAGGTTGCAAATGCTTTCCCTGAGTGTGAACAAAAAAGCAAGCCCCACAGCCTTGTCAGATCATGGTTTGAAATTTAGAAGGCAAGGCCTCGGCACTATGCCTGCAATTTCAGGTACCTGCTACCAGGGACACAATAGCACTCCGCCAGGTTTTTCCTAACATTGGAATCCTGAGTCAGGTAGAACCAATGAATCCCTCTTTTTCTGGTATTTTTAGAGGTTATTCATTAAGACATCCCAAATACTAATGATTCTAATTTTATATGCATCTACATAGTAAGTTTAGGGCATTATCCAACTCAGAAGAAGATATACAGAAACAGAAAAGCTTGGGTATAAATGAACAATCTTTCTCTAAAATGCATCAGGGAGATTCCTCTGTTTTGATCAGGAGATAGATAAACCAGAGATGGATTAATTACCTGGTATGTTTGTAAGGATTACCTCCCTCCAGGTCTCCTTTCTCCGGTGAGGAGATTACCAAAAGTAACTATTCTCTTCTGTGACTCTGAAGTGGTTTTTATAGTATTAGAATGAGGATGGAGATCTCAGGATTCCTTTATTTCTCCCTTTCGAGAAAAATGTCAAGAAACTCCTTAGGAAGTATTATTGGTCTCAATGTATCTCAGACCTTCTATCAATCCAAAAGGATGTATTGGTGGGTGGATGGGTAAGTGGATGGGTGGATGTGTGGATAGCTGGATGACAGATGAAGGATGAATGAGTGAATTGATATGGATGGATGGACATAATGGGCATATAGATGTATGCATGATGGGTGGGTGGGTGGAAGGAAGGAAGAAAGGAAGGAGTAAATGGGGAGGTGCATGGGTGGGTAGGTGGCTGACAGTTGAAGGATGAATGAGTGAATTGATATGGATGGATGGGCAAACAGATGCATGCATGGTGGGTGGATGGGTGGGGGAATGGATGGATGAATGATGAAGAAATACGGAAATGGAGCAGATGGGTGGGCAAATGTACAAACCCAAACGGGTGCCAAAGGGTAATCAAGAAGTCACCATTGATGTTCAACCACCACACACTGGTTTCTTTTAGGACATTCTTCTCTTCTGCTGGGCCTTTGAATACGAAGAGAGACCTGCCTTCACCAAGCTCATGGACATGCTGGAAAAACAGCCAAAGCAAACCACCGCCTATCTCACCCTCGGCATTTCTGGAAGTTTGCAGAGTGGGTCTTCCCCTTTAACCTCTCTCTTCACTGCCTTGCCCTCTGGCCTCTGGCACCTTGTTGATCCCCTCTGCACTTCTTTGGCTCCAGCCCAACCAACTCCTTTCCATGTACCACCCCCAGCCACCACCTTTCCCCACAGATTGCTGTTCAGAGTCTGCTCTGGGGTTTGTCTTGGAGGCTGCCATCTGGGGCCTTGGTTCCTGTGGCTGTCATGGCTGTCTCATTGCCTGTCCCTTCCTGATGAAGGTCGGTGCCCCGTAGTGAGAATCACGCAGTGAGGTGGTGCCTGAAAGCCCCCATATGTCAGGTATCCAGGTACCCCCCCACACGAAGCCCCGCTCTCAGGAATTCTCCCTTCTGGGCCAGCAGCCCATCCCCCTCATGGCAGCTCGCGACTTCCAGCATTCTCCATTGTGTGAACACCAGGGCCAGAAAGGTTCTCAGCTTCTCCCTAGTGAAAGTGCCTCTTTGGCCTCCTCATGAAGAGGCTGCTGACCACTGCCCTCCCCCTTCTTTCTGCCTGGAGATCAGCAACCCAGCTTCAGATAATGAACGTGGCGTCTCTGTGGGGACTCCCTCCCCAACCTCCATGACTGATCTGTCTAGAAGATGAGAGGAAGACAGGCCCCATGAGGCTACAGAGGGGCCCCTGCTACCCACAGCCCTGCTAGTTGCTCCCGGGCACACGTGGTTGTGCACACTCACACAGACACACTCAGATATACACACACATGCAGACACAGGAATCACACCTACAAACACACCTCTGTACACACATGGGCGCACACAGATCTATACACACACACTCATACGCAAGAGCCTTCCATGAACACACACCCATGCCCAAGCCGCATACACACAATACACACAATACACACACACACACACACACACACACGCACACACACGTACATATCTCTACCAACCCCATCTAGGCCATACCAGCTGTCAGATCTTCCTATGAGACCCCATAATGGAGAGTCCCCAAGGCAGCATGTGTCCTGGGGGCCCAACATCTGGAGAACCTCCATTCCTCCCCTCTCCATCCGAGCTTGTTGAACCTGGAGGTTGGAATCTCTTCTTCCCCAGGGACTAAGCCTTCACTCAGACAGACAGGAATTAGCAAGCTCTCACCACTTAATGGCTATGTGGTGTGGGCATGTCACTTGGCCTCTCTGAGCAGCAGCTTCATGCTTTGAAATATGAGAGCAGGGAATCCTCTACAGGAGTGTAGGTGCCATGTGGCCTGTGCTGAAGCACCTGGCGATGCCTCCCTGTACCATCACAGCCATTATCTGCAGGAGGGAGATGCAGCCCTGTTGTGGCCACCTGGCAGGAGCTAGGTTGGACCACATGTGGAAATAGGGGGCTCTTCCAAGAGAAAACTCTTCCCAGCTGAGAGAGTGCAGGCAAGTTAGAGAGGACCCAGGCATGCCAGTGTTACAAAACTCAAGGGTCACTGGAGCATCACCCAGTAAACTCTGCTCTCTTAGAGGTCAGAAAAGAAAGGATACAAGTTTACCTAAACAGAGGGGCCTAAAACTCACAGTTCGAGGAGTAGGCAGGGCGGCCTCCCTTTCTGTTTTGCTGTGGAGGTGGGCTGAGAAACGAGAGGATGAGAAATCTTGCGGTCTGGCAGCTTGAGATTTTAGGTTCAAATTCATCCATTTACTCCCCCATTCATTCAATTTTTTTCATTCAGCCCATGTCTGTTGACCATCTTTTATGTGCCACACAGTATTCTAGAGTAAGACTACCACGTGAACTAAATAAGTGAGGTCTGTTTGCTGCAGTGGACAGTCAGCCTTGCTCATAGTAGAAATCTATGTTGTGGACTCTGGTCTCAGCACCCTCTTCCTGTCTCTTCAGTTTCAGTCCTTACAGAGCTTCACCCAAGCACCACACACTGGTTGGCTATCCCTAGGCCAGGGAGGCTCCATGCTCAAGTGGGGCGGTTATGGATTTGAATCCAGATTCTGCTGCTTATTAGTTGTGTGCCCTTGGACAAAACACTTAACCTTTCTGAACCTCAGAGTTTTTTAGGTTTTTTTGGGGGGGGTTGGTTTTGGGATTTTGTTTTGTTTTGTTTGCTTTTGTTTTTAGAGACAAGGGCTCAGGCTGGAGTGCTGTGGCATGATCATAGCTCATTATAACCATGAACTTCCTACACTTAAGCAATCTTCCCACCTCAGCCACCCAAGTAGCTGGGACTACAGACATGAGCCACCATGCTGGGCTAATCTTTAAAACTGTTTGTAGAAATGGTGTCTTGCTATGTTGCACAGGCGTCTTCAACTCCTGGCCTCAAGCAATCCTCCTGTCTGGGTCTCTCAAACTGCTAAGGTTACAGGCATGAGCCACTGCACCAGGATCTCCATTATTTTACAAGGTTGTGTGACTTCATCACAGGATTTCATCTTTGATGATTTCATCTGTGGAATTATCCATAGCTTATATTGTAGGCAATCCTCAGGCTTAAGTGAAATCAGGTATGTGCAGCTGATGGCATACAGCCTGGTACATCGCAAACCTCTGTAAGCAGAGGCCTCTTCCACTTTGTCTTGTGGAAGACAGGAATGGTTCACCTGAAAGCCACCTGGCCCTGAGAAGTAAAGACTCACGATGGATCGCGTTATTGTAGCCACAGGACCGCTCACCACTCTCCTCTCCCCAGGGCAGGCTGTGACCCTTGGACCATGGCACAGCACTCAGCTGCCTCAGCTTCTGAGCCACTTCTCCCTCCCTGCTCTGTCCTCTGCCAGCTCAGTAGGCTAGAGACTCACCCTCAGAAGGTAACGACTGCGACTGGCCTGGGAGCACTGCACAGCTACACTCGGAAGCCTCCCTGCACCTTAGACTTACACCCTTATTCTCAGGCAAGGTTGGGGACCCCTGAGCTAGGACTGAACTGGACCAGCCAGAGTGACGCTGTATTGATCAGTGAGCCTGGGTGAACGGCATAGAGAAAGGCACTGGGGGTTGAAAGTGGAGCCCATAGGTTGCAGAGGCCAGGATATGGGCAGCTCACAGGACTGGCCTGTGTGTGTGTGTGTGTGTGTGTGTGTGTGTGTGTGTGCGCACGCACGCGCATGTGCAATGCTGTTCCCTGTCATTTCACTTTGATGAGCAGGAGCCACTCTGCCCAGGAGTGGGGCACCCTAGGCTGTCTTGTCCCCTTGTGGTAGGTTCCAGCTGTGCTATCTTAGGAGACAGGCTGAGGTGCGGCTGAGTCAAGACTACAGGGTCAGGGGGCTTGTTCCTTTGAAAACATCTGATTTCAGGGTCCCGACCCATGATGTCAGGGTTTGTGGCACTTTTGCAGATATCTCTGAAGTACAGCACAACACTTTTGCATGGTTTTACAGGTCTCTCTGGGGGCCAGTTCCCCATTTCTACCTTTTTCTCTTGTGCTATGAGAGTGTGGCACCTTTTCTCCTCACTGATCCACTTTTTGTCATTTGGAAGACCAAGGTGACTTCTGGGGGCTCCTTACTGTCATTCATGACACCACCACCTTGAAGTCTGGGTCCTGAGAAGGAGGGTTCTGAGGGAGTTCCAGGGCATTCCTTTCCTCCCTTCTTCTCTGCCACTCCTGCAGTTAAGCTTGTCCACCCCCAGCTTGTACATCCTTGGATGCGGGTTCTGGATATTTGTGTTGGGGTACACAGTTGCTCACATGGTAACCTATTTGCAAAGGATTTCTCTGTCCCTCCCACTTAAAAAGATCTACTGGGGAGGTTGTTTATTGAAGTTCTGCACTCCCCACTCCAGTCTGGTGCTGAGTCCCTGCGTGGCTTCCCCATGAAGAGTCTGTGTCCCCTTATCTGTTCATGCCCCCTCGTGCCCCTCCCCTCCCTCCTTCCCCTCACTCAAGGCTTTTCCAGCCATGTTGAGGAAACCCTAGGTGTTCTGCACAAAGGATGCTGGAAGCAGGCCAGGCGTGCAGTGAGGGGAAATGAAAGGCCCCTCATCATTTGTCCATGTCCCCAAATCCCTGACCCCATTGATGTGACCTGACACAAAAGGGAAAATCTCTCCCCAAGCAGAGAGATCATAGGGAAAGCTGGATAGCAAACAGGATGTTCGGGTGGCCCACAGCCCCTCTGGCCTTCTGGGCACTGCCCAAGTCTCAGTTTTCTGGTAGCTGCTACTTAACTCAGGCATCTCTCTCCCAGGGAGCCAGGGAGAGGGGTTGAAACGTCAAAACTTAATCTGAGCTTACACTCAAAATCCAGAAAGACCTGCAGGGACCTCTTCCCAGCCTTGGGTGGTCCACAGCCTGGCTCAGTCTCTAGGGGCCAAGTCCAATTCCAAGCTGGGAAAAATGATGAGCACAGCCATGTGCCCCAAGAGCCTGGCCAAGGGGAGACCCTTGCCTCCCAAAAGGGCCTTCCTGAATGGCCTTTCCAACACTCCCTCCTCTCTGGGACGGGGGACTGAAAGTTTCCACGTGGGCTCTTCCCAAGTAGAAATTCTCTTCTGGGGATCTGTCACTTTGGCTCTTGGTACAACATGTGTGTGTCATGAAGGCATTTTACACATATTTGCAGGCGCCTTGGCCACTCTGTGCACCAGCCCTGGACCTGTGCTTGGCTCTGCCTAGTGGCCTCTTCAGTGCCTGAAACACATCCACTCACTTCTCTTTAACCCACCAGGACTTCTGGGGTTCACGGACACCAGACTTTGTCAAAAACCTTAGTGCCGAGAAGGAGCATAAGGAAGGGAAGAGACAACCAGAGTCCAGCCATTCTAAAGCTGAAATGCCCACAGGACCTGGGAACCTTCTCTCTTGCCTCTTGTGTTTCCAAAATTAACTAAATGTCCAACCACAGCCTTTGGCAAGACCCAGTGGGGTCTCCAAAAGCTACTTTTTGCATTTGTTCATGAGCACTGGTTTGGGACTAAGGACAGGGCCTGAGCAGTCCAGGGAGTCACTGTTTCCCTGCCCCCCTTTGTGGACCATTTTCTTTGGGTCCATCCCTGGGTCCATGCCACCCACTCTTGCCTTCCCAATCTTTCCCCCACTTCCCTGTTCTGCCCCCCACTCACCTCTATCTCTGCTGCGCCAGGCAGGACTCCAGGCCTTCAGCACCTGACACCCCCTCTGCCCAGCACACCCCCTGACATGTTTAGGGGCCAGCTGTAATTGGTACACACTTAAGTCCAGTAAGAACCACACAGATGCTCTCCTTGTTGCCTTTCATATTTATTGACTGATAAAGTATTGAGGGGAGGTTTTGGTCACTCATACAGGGCAAAAGGAGGAGGAGGGGGCTGTATGTTTTTCCATCACCATTACCAGCCTCACTTGTAACTTGTTCTCCACAATCCACAGAGATTTGTGTGTGTGCCCTTGTCCCAACCCTGTTGTGTGCAGGTGCCCAGCACACGTCACTGGCTTGACGGTGAGTTATTCCTGTCTGTGCCTGGCTCTCAGCAAACCCTTCTATAGACAGGCTTCCCAGAGGGACCAACCTACAGTGAGAAGACGCCCCAGGAAGCCCTGACTTTGCAGAGAGAAACATCCCTGCTTCCTCTGAAGGGCACGTGGATGTGCGCAGGAATTCCACCCAAGTGCTCTGGATCATAGGTCTTTTCTAAAACCAAGGGCCTCTTGCCCTCCAGTGGGGACATCTGCATGTGTTTCCATTCTCAGAGCTGAGCTGGGAATTCAAAGTCTCCACTTGGATCTGTTTTGTCCTGCTTTTCCTTTGACTACTCAGGGAGAAAAGTCTTGTCTTGCCACAGAGCACCTCCCACACCCCCCATGTGCCTTGGATCCTCAGGCAACAGGAACCCTTGACAGATGTTGATCCCTAGACTTTTGTATGCTAACCTCCCACAATGCTTGTCCCCACCCGTGGTTGATCACCTAAGATGGAACACCCTGGAGGAAGTGGTATTCACATAGCCCAGGCATCTTGCTATCTGGAGGAATCTAGAACTGAGGTCAGCAGTCTTTACCCCATGAGCCATACCCACCCCACTGGATGGTTTTTAAATTTTTAATTGGAAAAGAAAGAATAATATCTCATGTCATGAAAATTCTAGAAAATTCAAATTTCATGTCAATAAACACATGGCCTTGGCAACTTTGGTGCTTAAACATCACAACTGACCATTTGCAACAGAGATGATGTGGTCCAAAAAGTCAAAAATATTTGCAATCTGACCCTTTACTAACTTTTGACCTTTTAACTGACCTTTTGCTAACCTTTGATAGTGAGACCCGTCTTATAGAAGACTAAATTGACTTGTTGATGGCGCCTAAGGGAAGAGCAGGAGACAGGGTGGCAGTTGGAGGGGGAGAGAAATTTTTTCAGTGGAGGAAGTACTTTCTAACAGCTTGCCCCCAAGCACAGTGAGCTGCCTCAGGAAGTAGAGAGCTCCCTGTCTTCGGAGTTTCAAACAGATGCTGACTATCTGACTTGCAGGCCCCAGGGCATGATGGGCTCGCTGGAATTTAAGACTGAATTAGTTTGCTAAACCTGCCATAACAAAATGTCACACACAAAGTGACTTAAACAACAGCAGTTTATTTCTCACAATTCTTGAGGCTGGAAGTCCAAGATCGAGACGTCAGCAGGACTGGTTTCTGGGGAAGCCTTTCTCCTTGGCTTGCAGATGGCTGCCTCCTGGATGTGACCCCACAGGACCTTGCCTCTGTGTCCACACATCCCTGGTAGCTCTTCCTCTTCATATGAGGACACCAGTTGCCTTGGGTTAGGGTCCCATCCTCTTGACCTAATTTAAGTGACTCTTTAACAAACTATCTCCATATGGGGTTGCTGAGTGTCAGCATGGGAATTTGGGTTGGACACAATTCAACCCAAAACGAAGACCCTTGAGATTGCTAAGGCTCTGTGGTTTGACTCCCATCCCAGGCTTGCTTTCCTACCCTGACTCTCGACCTTGAGTCCCCAGATGTACTCTCCCTGCCCTCATCCCTTGCCCTCCTGCACTTTACCCCTGCATCCTCTGCAGGCTTGTTTTCATGTGCCAGCAGTATAGCCAGGCCACTATCACATCTGTATCAGCCTCCTAGGGCTACTGTGATGAATTATCACTCACTGATTTCAGGGGGTGCTTAAAACACCAGAAATATCTCGTCACAGTCCTGGAGGCTGGAAGTCCAAAATCAAAGTGTCGGCAGAGCCATGCTTCCTCCGAAACCCATAGGGGAGTCCTTAACTCTGATGGCTTGCTGGCCACCTTTGACGTTCCCTGGCTTGTGGCTGCATCACCCCAGTCATCACATGGCATTCTCCCTGTGTGTCTTTGTCTTCTTATAAGATCGCTAGTCATCTGCCAGCATGACCTCATCTTAATTCATCACATCTGCAATGATCCTGTCTCCAAATCAGGTCACATTCTGAGGTCCTGGGGGTTAGGGTTTCAATATATCTTTTCTTGGCTGGGGAGGACTGAGAGGAACACAGCTCAACCTGTAACTCCCTTAAAGGAACTTTCTCTTTAGTCTCAACTGGTCCCTCCCTGGCAGTCCCCAGTTTCCCTTGGAGGTAGATTTTTCCAGACGCTTTTGGCCGTGAGGATCCAGACATGGCTGTCATGATTATCAAGGTGCTTCCCTGATGAATACATCCCATTACTGAGTTCCAGCAGTCCTGGACGCCAGCCCCAAGGGTGAAGGGGCAGCCCATGTACACATGGTTTGTCTGGCATGTGACAGTGCTTCCCAGCCCATTCTGAAGTGGATGGTGACACTGCATCTCATGTCATGCATGCTCTTGCTTGGTGGGGACCTCAGTGAGCCATGTTTTGCTGCTTTCTGTTGGCTTTGCCTCTGATGGGAAGAGGTTTCCAGACAGGCTTGCGTGAACACTCTGCCTGGCTTCCAGCCCCACCCCCTCCCACCCCACCCCACTTGGACCTCATCTGCATCCCTGCCAGGGAATCACCCTGAATCCAAGGGCAATGAAAGACAGCCAATTCCAGCCAATTACAGAAAGTGGGAGCCACAGCAGCCTGTGTCCTCTCTGGCCAGTGATCCTCACTGTGGTCCACCCACATCACTGACTCCCTTCTCGAGGCAGTTTAATTTTGGAACCAGCTGAGGGACAGAAAGTTGATGGTAGATCAGCAGTCCCAGTGACCTCATGGATTTATCTATATTCCAGCACTCACGATAGTATCTGGCAGGTAGTAGGTACCCAATGAATATTTACACATGCAGACAGGGAGAGTTTCTAGGCAAAAACGAGGCCCCAGCACAGGAGTCAGAGGGGCTCTGTTGGCAGGGCTGGGCGGTATTGGGATTCCCTTTGCCAGGCTGTGTTGTGGATGCCATATCAGTGACTTTGCCAGGTTTATTACCCATGGTTCATAAAGAGAGTCATTGCATCAAGTGTCCCAGCTGTCATCTTGAACAGCCGCTGCTCACTGAACCCTCACTGTGTGCCAGGCTTGTTGAATCCCATGATGGTCCTGGGAGATAGGGCCCCCTCACCCTGCGTCTACAGCACAACTCTGGTACAGGGACAGAAACCAGCCTGCTAGGTTGCAGGATCGACATTTCAAAAATGAGTCTTGGGGCTCTTCTGTTCCCAGGACTCCACCCCTACATTGAAGGCTTCATGTCCAGCTGTCCATGGGGATGTTACCATCTCATCCTCTAAGGCTGACTTGAAACCTGGGACCAGGAGACGGGGAGAAAAGGCAGAAGTCCTGGAATGGAGGTCAGAGGGGCAGGCAGGGACCCTCGTGGGAGTCTGCGCAGAAGCTTCCACTTGTGTTCTCAGACTGACAGGCTGCCAGTGGTGGCCAGATTTCCAGGAAATGGGTGTCTGGACTTGCAGAACCCCTCCTGGGTCCTTCTGGCACCCCTGCTCTGGGAAGTTTGACCCCTCACTTCCTCACCCTGGATTTACAGGGGTCCTGTGTTCCCGTGAGCCTTGTCGGTGAGGATCTTCCTTCCTGCTCCCTGGGGGTCATGCAACTCCTAACACCAAGAATAGGAAGGATTTGTCTTACCAGGCAGAGCTGGCTGCCCTCTACACCACTGAGGACTGGGCTGGAGAAAATGGGGCTTTGCCCAGGAAATCCCCTATCTGAATAAGACCTTGTTTCTCAAATGTGTCCCATAGATATTTTATTCCATGAAAGACTAGATGTTGCACTACTGACAGGGTTGGGGGAAAAATATACATTACAAGTGTTTAGGTAAAGCAAGATGAAATTTGTTTCTGGATTGCAGGACTTATCAGAACTATTGTGTGGTTGAATCTCTAAAAGACCAGTAGGAGGCTGTTCTTTCCAAGATTTCTTGGTCTGGTTTCCAAATCTGCAACAAGATAGACCTCTGTGAAGGTGATCTGACATCTTCTATGGGTCTTAAGGAGTAAAGTCAATGTACTGGCCCACAGAAAAGAGCCAACTGCAAGCATTCACAGACCACCTGTAGGAGACGGAAAGATAAAGCCTAGGAAAAGATGAGCCCAGAAACCTTGAGCCATGCCCCTCCCCCATGCCTTAAATTCCCTACCCAGGCCCTAACTAGGGACCCATGGTTGACCCTGGTTCCATGCATATGAAATGGACACCACAAGGGAAACCTCTGGTGATAGTGTCTTCAATGGAGAGGTCAAACTTGCTGTGTGTTGGTGGCTTGGAGACCAGTGAAAAAATTATATAGGATGCCACACCCTCAGAAGGGTCAGCTAGGTTTTCACCTGAGTTTTTGTCTTCAACCAGGTAACTGGAATAACGATTTAGAAAGGTCAATATCTAAAAGACCTAGAAAGATGCAGATCTGGTCCCGAGAGGACAAATACATGACATACCTATCACCACCACTGCCACCTTCTGTACTATCAGCAGACATTGCTAATTGATCATGGCATGCCGTCCCAGTGATCACAGACACAGTCTCAAGGCATTTGAGCTGCCACTTGAGATAGACCTGAGTGACTCTCTCATGCCTCCCCTCCTTTCACAGAAGCAGGATCCAGGCCCAGAGAAGGAAGCTGAACTCTCCAAATAAGATCTCTTCTAAGAGGCAGACATAGGTTTAAAACTTAGGCTTCAGAAACTTTCAGACGCCCAATCGTTTGGGCTATAGTTGGTGGATAGTCTCTCAGTGTCCTACAGGAGATTCCATTCAGTTTAGGGAACTTGGAAAATGCAGAAAGAAAGACTGTGCATGATACTATGTGATAATCTGCCTGCTTAGAGAGAAATCATTTATCTTCTGGGATGGCTTCCCCACAAGGCCTGAATGCTACCCTCAGCCAAGTTACAGCCAGGTCCAAAGGCCTGGCATACGGGGGCCCTTAAGGAGTGACAGTACACATGTTGGTATGTGGAAAGCTGGGAGGGCCACTCCTTCTTGAGCAGGTTTGCAAAAGTTCTTCTGTAGTTTGACCTGAACATCTGGGAGGTCAGGGAATGCTGCATAGAGAGGGTAGGAAAAGAAACCTGACTCCAGCTATTCTTTGGTTTCTTGCCTGTATAAAGCTCACAATCAAGTTTTCACCCAGATAAAATCCTCTGGTGTCCTAGTGGACCATCAGCTCTACTCCTGACGTCTTGCAATGCTTCCAATCACCAACTTGATGGCTGAGAGCACCTTCTGTCCCCAGCCTCTTTATTTCCTTCCTATCCTCACTAACCCCCATCCTCCTCTTGCCCAGTAATATCTCCCCAGACCATGAGCTGAGGAAAAAGCTGCACAAGAGGAGAGATGAAAAATAGCTGCCATGTATCCAGTTTAAATAAGCTCTGAGGAATGGCTCCCTCTCTTCATTGAGCGGGCAGCAACTGTTTATACTAACTTGCGATTTGCATCATGCCTTCTTAGATTTGAAAGTCCAATGATTAAAAACAAATCTTAGTTTTCCTTTTCCACCACTTAAAACAAAATACCAGCTTGGCTAGTTCTTCTAGTTTAAAAATATCCTGACCTCCAGCACTAGAGTGAGAATTTTGGAGCAGCTGGTGCTGGACTATAAGAAGAAATATGGCTGGCAAGAGCCAGGGAGGCCTTTTTCAAGCAGTGGGGGATGGTATGACCAAGGTGGGAGAAGGGCCTTTGTGCTCACCCAGGGATGCAAGGGCTCTGGTTGAGTTAGAATTATCCGGGTTTGTTTCTTCACCAGCCATTCATTCAATGATTGATTTATTGAGCATCTACTACCTGTAAGACCCTGGGCATTCAGTGGTGCATGATCTGAAGTCTCCCCCACTTGGCAGCCTAGACCCCAATGGGGGAAACAGAAAAGAATCAAACCAACAACAAATAGATAAACACACAACACCTATAAATCTGTGGAAAGAAAACTTTCCAACAACATGGGCTGTGAGTAAGACTGAAGAGAGAACGGTTGGCTAAGGTCTTTCTCAGGAGGTGACACTTAAATTGAGATCTGAAGGAAGAGAAGGAGGAAGGGGTGATCCTTCTAAGCCAGGGTTTCTCAGCATATGCACTGTTGGTATTTGGGGTCAGGTAATTATTTAGGATGGGGGCCTTCCTGGCATTGCTGGATGTTTAGTGGCGCTCATGATCTCTACCCAATCGATACCAGCAGCATCTCCCCTCCCCGGGTGACATTCAAAAACATCTCCAGGCTGGGTGTGGTGGCTCATGTCTGTATTCCCAGCACTTTGGGAGGCCAAGATGGGAGGACTGCTTGAGTCCAGGAGTTCAAGACCAGCCTGGGCAACATAGTGAGACCTTTCTCTGCAAAAAAATAAATATTAGCCTGGCATGGTGGTGCACACCTACAGTCCCAGCTACTCAGGAGACTGAGGTGGAAGGATGGCCTGAGCCCAGGAGGTTGAGGTTGTGGTGAGCCATGATCATGCCACTGCATTCCAGTCTGGGTAGTAGAGTGAGACCATAATTTGTTTTAAAAAGTCTCCAAACATTGTCAAATGTCCCCTGGGTTGTCTCCCAACCACCCTCCTAGGATTCAAATCCAACAAACTGCCATCTGCAGCCTTTCATGAAAACAGTCAGACAGAGGGAAACAAACTCAAGGAGGGGGCTACTTGAGTAAATATGGAAGAGAAACCGATGTTTAAGTCAATATTTAGCAACTCTGGTGGTCTAAAGGTTGTGCAGGCAAGGAGAATGTGAACTTGCCCTTTGCCATGTGCATGGGCAAGACGGGTCAAGATCTCCGTCATCCTCTCCATCCTTCTGCTAGAAGGAAGATCCTCTCTCTGGGCTGAAATCTTGAGACCTGCATCAGGCATTCCTGGGGTTGCTCTCTGATGCTGCTCAGGGAAGGCTCCTCTGTCTTCCCCAAGAATGGGGGTCCCCCAGATGGTAGAAGGCCTGTCCCACCTTCCTTCTATTTCCTAGTGAACGAAGGAAAGAGGTTGGGCCAGGCTGAAATGGCTGCCCCTGGTGACCCTGAGGCAGCACACGGACAGTCTGTACAAGAGGTGGCAGCTCCATCCTAACTCCTGGAGCTGATTTAGGGGTGGAGGCAGGCAGGATGGGCCCTGTAGATCCTGCTGTTCCCTTCCTAGAACCGAATCCTTGGGGTTCCTGTAGTCCCAGGATTGAAGAGGGGCAGGGGTGAGCATTGGGCATCATGAAGGACTGGGTCTTGGAATGCTGCTTTGGGAACTGGGACACGCAGCCTTCCAAAGAGGAGGCTGAATTGCCCGGGACTCCTCCCCAATGGAGTCAGTCTTTCTCCACCCCAGCCCTGTCCATGCTGGGGCCTTGGCAGCTTATGTGCATCCTGGACAGTGAGTGCAATGTATTGATCCTACATGACTCTAGCCATTTCCTTCTGTTTATTTTTCTACTTGTGTTGGAGAATAATAATACTTATTTTATAAAATGGGTATATATGAACTTGTATAAGTTCAAGTCACTGCTTTGGAGCTACAGTGTAGACACTAGGGTACCTAAGGTCCAAGGCCCCCAACCCCATCCAGGTCCACATGCCTTCCCAGCCGACCTCCCAGGGAGCACCACAAAAAAAAATCCAAGGAAGCTAGCTGGACAGCACCTGGTGGGCAGAGGTGTCAGGGAAATGGGCTGCCCTTGGCCCCACCCCAGCATGACTGCACGAAGCATAAACTCTTTTCAAGGCCCCTCCTTCCTTCTTTCCAGCAGTCTTTTTCCTCCTGGAGTCCAAGCCCCCAGGGAATGTTGTAGATAGCTCTCCCCACTCTCCAACACATATCCCAACTTTGCTTTCAGAAATAAATGCTCATAAAACCCCCACCTTGGAACACCAAGACTGGGAGCCCGAAGGGTGGGATTTCAGGCCTAGCATCACCTTAGCACCTCTGACTTCTAAGATGGCATCCACCTGGGCGTCTCTGCCCTGTGACCACCCAAAGCTGCCCCATGTTCCACAAAGCACTGCTTCTGGGCCCCTGCCCTCTAGTTCCAGCACAGCTCCTCCTTGCGGACCTATCAGTGGATGTAAAATGCCTCCAGTGGAGCAGCTGAAGGATTCTAAGAAAATCTTCCCCGCATTTTCAAAGCTTGAGTCACCAGCCACACTCCCTGCACCCTCAGTGGAGCCCAGCATCAAGCAACCCTTATCCCTTCATTCCCCAAGTCGCAACTTAGTATCATCAGTAAATATTTATTAAGTGCCTCCTGTGCGTCTGGAAAATGAGGAAGAAAAGAGACCACTGCCTTCAGGGTGCCAGGAATCTAGTGGGAAAGAGGGAAGAGTTCCAGTAGGGGTCCTGAAACCCCACTAGAGGACCCAACCCTGACAGAGGCCCTCCAGGAAGGGTTCTCAGAGGAGACAACTTCTGAACCGTATCTTGAAATTTGAGTAGAATGGTAGGGAACAGTGTGCCAGGCAGAAGGAACAGCCTATGCACGAGTTCAGAAGCAAGATCACGATTCACTGGGGGTAACTACAAGTGGCTGGAAGTCTGCCCCCTGGCACTTGCCTGCCATTCCCTGCTGATTCCCCCTAAGTCTGATTCTGAATCCTGGGAGATACCAACCCCCAAACAGAAGGTTCCTGGCTCAGACATAGACACCTTGACTTCTCTCCCCAGCATGTCCTGGTCCCTGTGATTAACCTTGGCATCCTGGGCAAGAAGATGTATGAGGGGAGTTTTGTGCTTGCTGGAGTCAGGCCAGTACTCAGGCTGCTTCAGTTCCTCTCTGTAACTCTCCCTGACCCTGTGGGGGAATCTTCAGTCTGTGGAGAGAGTGGCACCAGCCCTGCTTTCTAAAGCATTTTTGCCCATGCTTTTGCTTCCGCTTCACTGCCCCTCTACCATCTCTTGTGACCTGTGTCTCTGGTAACTCTCTGAGATGCACAGATCTGTTTGATCACACCAAAAAGGCTCTGTCAGTAGCCTCACTGTGGTCTCTTTCTCAGAGAGTTTATGTCTCTATGCATAGGCCTTTGGAGTGTTGAGGCCAAGGATGTGCTTGAACATGGAAGTGGCATTGATGGAAAGATCTTATGCTATGGGTCTCCAGCTAAACATGGTATGTGTGATGTGCAAAATACTGGTTTGCTGTAGAAGTGGCTGAAGAAGACCTAGGGGTCACAGAGGGCCACAGGACAAGTCATTGCAGAAGTGCGAGAGAGAACGTATCCACTTTGTCAGTGGGATGGTGTATCCATAACCCCTGTAAATATGCATCATGGATTGAAGGACTGAAACAGCATTCTTGCTGACCATCAAGCTCCCAGGGTATGTGTAGTTGCCGTAAATGGGCAGGGCTTGTCTGACTGCTTCAGCTTGACTCGCATTTCTTGAGCCACTCTTTATTGTAAATAGTGATTTACAATAGATGACATCTCAGCATCAGTGGTCACCCAGAGTGTTCCTTGGTGTCATGCAGGCTCATACTTCCTGTATTGCTAACCCTCAAGGTTGTCAGAGGGAGTGAATGAGATAACGAATGTCTATGGCATCACATAATACCTGGCACACAGTAGGTGCATAATAAATGTGGCTTCTCTTTTCAATGGCCCAAGAGAATATCTCCCAGAATTCTACCTCTAGGGGGGTATTCCTGAAAAAACACAAAATGGGGGCCCAGAATAGAGAGGTGGTGGGTATTACCCATTTACTTAGATGCTGGTTCCCTGGTGAACATGGGGAAGGCCACCCCTCTTGCCTTTGTGGGAGGTCAGTATCTGCAAGGCAGAGGCTCAATCTTAGGGAGCAGGGGAGTCTCTGGCAAGACCACCACCTCAGGTCCTTTTAGGAACAGGAATGTTCTTTCTCCAGGCCCCAAAGCAGAGGACAGAGGAGGCTGATCACACTAGGTGTGTGCTCTTGACCGTGGCTGAGCCAGGCTGAGAACATCTCAAATTTGGGTGGTCAATATTCCTACCACAAACCTCTATCATTTCTCTCTCGCTGGGATTTGATCTTGTGCTGGGGTCCACTCCACTGCCTTATTGCATGACTCATTCGGTTGATGACTCTTGGAGTTATTGACCTTAGGAAAATTCCTCAATTGTAAAAAGACTTTCTTCTCTCTATGTGAATGATGTTGTTGTCATTTTCGATACACAAAGTATATAGAACTATAAATAGAACATACACACACACACACACACACACACACGACTAATGCTTGTACAGACCAACACAGAACAATGGTTCATATTATTTTCTCCATGTTTTTTTGTGCTGACTATTGAAGAATGAGTTGATGTACAAAGTTGGTTTCACGTGTTCCTTTCAAGATCACTTTTTTTCCTTTTCTTTTTTCCCTTTCTATCTCTGTCTGTCTCTGTCTCTGTCTCTGTCTCTCTCTCTCATTCATTGCCAACATCTTGTTTGCTGCAAAAGAATGTTCGATTCAGATGCTACCTAGGAGAAGAAGGCCAGATGGGTGGAGGGCCCACTATATTTGTACAGAATTATTTATAAAGTTTCCTACATTTCTCAAAAAAGTATTTCTAACTTGGGCTGTTGGATGGTTTGTGTGCCTCTGAGCCAGCAAGCCTATTGTTTCTTGTGTTTATTGGCATAAATATATCAGACATTGGTTTTAGTGAGAAACCAATGTCTGATATATTTATGCCAATAAAGGATTTGAGAATTACTGTATCACACGGCCATCAAAACCTTCTGTTGTACAGAAGGAATTGTGAGGTGTGATATTGGTTGGTGTATCAGCCAGCTCTTGCCTGAGTAGTGCTATGTAACAAACCTCTCCCAAACTTGGTGGCTTAAGCAGCTAACATTTATCTAGTGCTCAGGAGTAGCGAGTCTAGTCTGGGCTTAACTAAGAGATCCCTCTCAAGGTTTCAGGTCAGGTTCAGTGGTCTCTACTGATCTCAGGTTCAGTGATCTCAGGTCAGCGTCTCCACATGTTTCTCTGTTTCTGTACCGAGACTGAAGAGAAAGCTCTTCCTAAGACAGATCACCAGAATGAAACACCAAACTAAACTGCACAGACATGACATTGTCCCTAACTACTTCTGCTAGCAAACAAGTCAAATGACCCAACTTTTCAGAAGGACAGGGTTATGAACTTCACCTGAAACAGGAGGAGGAAGGAAGTGAATGTTTGCAGATGAGTCAGTCCCCATGATCACAGCCTGGCCATGTGTTCTCCAGCCAGCCAGCCAGAAATGCATTTTGTCCCTAGGGATTTCTATGTGTGAGTCCACAAGTACACATATTCACACGCATGGATATGGCCCTCCACACTGAACATGTGCCCTGTGCTCACCTTAATCACAGTTTCTTCCTACAGATGGGGAAGTCTGGTGCAGAGGGACAAAATGACTGACCCAACCTGAGGTAGAAATCCAGAGCTCATGCTCTTTTGGGTGCACACACAACATAAAGGACCTTGGATTTGTAAAACCCACTTTACAAAGTGCCTGTGTGAAATAAGACCTCATCTGATCTGGAAAACCAGTCAGTGATGGAGGGACTAATCAACTAATACAACAGCAGAAGAACTGAAGAGGCTGAGGTAGGAGGATGGCTTGATGCCAGGAGGTCAGTACCAGCCTGGATAACAGAACATATCTCTGATATAAAAAAAATAAAATAAAAGAAGAGCCGGGCTCAGTGGCT